>NC_055980.1:17099442-17126942 GCF_018492685.1 Alosa sapidissima | reverse complement strand
TTTAAAAAACAAAATGAATATCAAAATATTTCAGTGTCCGGTGTGCTTGGACTCTAAAGAGATTCACTAGTCATCGGACATTGTTTTGTATCCATCTTTGAATGCAGCTAATAAAAACCAGGATGTGGGTGTATCTTTGTGCAAGACACAACAAAATAATGAAGCACCTTAGGTCAAGTCAGGTCAGTTGCCTTGGTGATGTAATTTATGTTTGTGTGTATGTGTGTGTGAGTAGGCAAAGGTGTTTGATACACATCTATGCATCGTGTGTGTGTGTGTGTGTGTGTGTGTGTGTGTACGTGCGTGTGTGTAACTGCAAGACAACTGTAACTATGCGTGCGAGCGTACGTGCGTGTGTGCGTGCGTGTGTGCGTTGTTGTATAGCTGCTGAGCGGTTGAGTTTTGAGTGACAGAGCTTTCATTGGTCTCTGGACATGGCAGAGTGGAGAAGGGATGCAGGGATCTCCTGACACACTTGACTGGCGGCTGGATGGGGGGTGGATTAATGTCCTACTCTGTTGCCTACAGTCGCTCGGGTGTGTGTGTGTGTGAGTGAACTGAACAAAGTATAAAGTATAGGGCTGAGGTTTTGCTGGCTGGTTACTGTGCTATCCAACAACAAGGCACAAATGTGCGCACACACACACACACACACACACACACACACACACACACACACATCCCATCAAAAGTGTTTTTAAAGTATGACTAAGTTTGAATCAAGTTAGTAGTAGTCCCTTCTCAATACATAACATAGTAAGAACCACTGCTGGATGCAGAGTGCATTTCTCTCAGCTTATTTGTCTTATTGAGATCACTAAACCACAGTTTCTTGTGCTGTGTTCAATGACATTCAAAGGCAAAACGCCCTTATCTTTGAAACAGAGACTCTTGGAATCGATAAGCTTGCTGTCTTGTGAAGTGATCAATGAATGTTTTGTTTGAGCAGATTACATGGTGGTCGTGATAAACGGGGAGATTAAGACGAAATTGTAGCGCGGTGTCTCACGGTGGGCCAAGTTCTCCGTTCTGGCGCCAGTGGGGTTGGCCATGGCTTTAGATACGGGTGAACCCCATGTGGTATGCAATATCTGTTTGGTGGGCGGCTTCGGTTGCATGCTGCGTTTTCTTTGTTTTTTGGAACATAGAAGGGAAGGAAATAAGTATAAGTATATATACTCTTTTGATCCTGTGAGGGAAATTTGGTCTCTGCATTTATCCCAATCCGTGAATTAGTGAAACACACACAGCACACAGCGAACACACAGTAATAAGTGAAGAACACACTAATCCCGGCGCAGTGAGCTGCCTGCATCAACAGCGGCGCTCAGGGAGCAGTGAGGGGTTAGGTGGCTTGCTCGAGGGCACTTCAGCCGTGCCTACTGGTCGGTGTTTGAACCGGCAACCCTCCGGTTACGAGTCCGAAGCGCTAACCAGTAGGCCACGGCTGCCCCCAGACAAAAAAAGGAAAAACACATTTCCCAACAAAAGAAATTCAGAAAAACATGTGTTCCTATTAATAATCTGGTATAAAAATATATTTTTATATAAGTTTGTACATAAGTATATAAGTATATAAGTATATATATAAGTATATAAGTACACAAGTGTATATACATATAAAACTTCATTCAGCTTACTGTTGTGTGTGTGTGTGTGTGTGTGTGTCCACTGTCCATAAGTTCTCCAAGTGTGGCATCATTTGGATGAATTGGCCTATACTTTGCATGTTTGCAAAATAGTCATAGATTCCGTGATGCTGTCTTTCATACTTTCTCCCCTATCTACCCAGATATCGCAGAGCTCCAGCAAATAGGAAAATACCTCACATATGGCCCTGCTGTTGCATGTCACCCATGCGTTTCATAAATATGCAATTCTCTGCTTCGTCAAAGCAGCACAATGTCCCTTATTCCCCCCTCGCTGATAACAGCCTATTATCAATTAGACAGTCTCCTGCTTGTTGTGACACAATTCAAAGCAGTGTGAAGTCTGTAGCTCAAACTGGGTTATGGAAATGTAGAACTGCTGTCTACTGCATTAAACATACAAAAAAGCCATTATCATGCTTCGGCTGTAAATACAGGCTTTCTTTTGAAAGTATATTGGTGTGAGGAGAAATGGGTGGTTAATGCTTTGACTGGGGGCTGTTATCACAGTGGACCAACAATTGTCTTTCTATGAATACATTAAGCTGTCAGCTTTCCACCACACCACATATACCTGCACTCACACACACACACACACACACACACACACACACACAGAGAGAGTGTTTTCCATGGTCTGTTGGTCGGGGTAAACCCAGGTGAAGTGAATGCAGAGAGGATTATTCCGGTCAGACACTGGGATGGGCGATTGGATCCATAATCGGTGGACGAGAGGATGAGAAATGACTCTGGGGCTTTTTTTTCACCCTGCGGCCCTGATAGGCACAGCAGCCATGCCGTGGTGACATGTCTAAAATCCTGCATTACACCAGGGCCTCACACACACACACACACACACACACACACACACACACACACAACCACCACCCCTCTGCCACGCACACACACACACACCACACACACAACCCCCCCCCCCCCCCCCCCCCCCACACACACACACACACACAAACGCTCAAACCTATCCAAGCATACACATAGACACAAACCGACTGTTGAGTCAGGCCAAGAGAAGGCTACAGTATATTTGAGCTTAGAATTCAGCTCCAATATTAAGTAGGGCTATGCTGTCCATGTTATTGTGCTATTGCTAGCAATGCACTCTTTGACATGACTAGCTAATATTGTTTTGCCACCGAATCCCCTGACACTACCTCATGCACTGTTTTGCCCCAGGGTAAAGTTAAGGCCTTAGGTCTAATAGAAACCTTAGGGTCACTAGCCTTGAGATAGCCCTGCTAAGGCGTGACTAAGCCCTGGAAGTGATAATGGGGAAGCAGTTAGGCCCCAATTCGCTTTGGCCCAACAGTGTGGATAGACAGACTGACAAAAACACACACACACACACACACACACACACACGCACACACACACACACAGACACATACACACGCACAGTAAATATGACCACACACACACATACACACACACACACAAATACACACATACTCACATACATCAATCCTCTACCTCAGAGTAGAGAGAGCGAGCCAGACAAGAAATTCCTCTGACCGAATTAAAACAATGTTCGGCCCATAAATTACTGGGACGCCCTTGTGGTTTCATCAGCTGATAAAAAACAAGAACTGTCAAGGTCAGCCACTTCAAATTCACACTACAAATCACTGTCATCGAAAGGAATGTGCTTCCTCACGAAAACCAAACGAGAAAAAAAAACATTGATAAACATCACTTGCGTCAGAAGAGCATGTTAGTGGCTACTGTAGGGTCAGCCTCCAGATGGAGGATTTATGCTGAAAGGAAGTGGTTTGGACTGTGTGGTTTATTTGCCCCTTAGCACTGACCTATGACAATCTCTTTCCGACAGAGAGCATCGAGCAACACTTAGAGCAGAGTGCTGTAGAAAGATTTCCCCTCCCATACTCTTGGGAGAGAGGAGGATGGAGGATCCTTGTTCTTGTTAAAGAGAGAGAGAGAGAGGGAGAGGGAGAGGGAGAGGGAGAGGGAGAGGGAGAGGGAGAGAGAGAAGGGGAAATAGGGAGAGAGAAAGTTTCAAGAGAACGGGTGAGAGAGAAACTAGAGAAAAGAGAGAGAGAGAATAAAAGAGTGAGGTGAGGAAGAAGAAGATATAAAAAAGAGAGGGTGAGTGAAGGAGAAAGAGAAGGTAAAGAAAGAGAGAGGGAGTAAGAGCACTTCAAGGTGGGGTGCAGCTGCGTGCATCGATCCATCCCCCGGCGCTTGACCAGCAGGCCAAATATAGCGTCGGACTCGTGATGGGAGGCCATAGGGGGCTCCGAATAAAACTCCCCGATGGGGCTTGGGGGAAAACAGCAGACAACCTCGAGCTTAACGCCTCACCGTGGGCCCCCTCCACCTCCATAACCCCCCGTCGTTCCCAACCCTGCTGGCCATCTCTGCTGAACGTGTGAAAACATCTCCCGGCTTTTGCAGGATATTGGCGGCTTGCTCCTCATGGGCGAGCAGGTTTAGCAGGGGAATTTCCTCTGATAGCTTCCATGTTTGTGTAAAAAGTTTTTCACTGTTCTACCCCCCCCATCGCCCCCTCCCCTCCACCACCACCACTTCCACCCTCTCAGCAACCATATTTTCTGTGTGTGTGTGTGTGTGTGTGTGTGTGTGTGAGAGAGAGAGAGAGAATCAAAATAGAGGTTTTAGGTTTGCAACATGCTAAGTAACTTTGACGCCTGTGGCAAGTGGAGATGTCGTATGAGGTGTCATGGGATCCAGATGTACCCTCTATCGCTCGGGGCGAAGAAGAGAACACATCCATGTGTGCCCTTCATGTCAAGGATCTCACACATAGAGTAGTTGTAGTAGTGTGCACATCCCCACCGGTGAGGTGCAGGGCAAATGGAACTAGAACTCAAAAAGGATGAAATGGCCACACTGCTAAAAACGCTCATACATTTATTGTGTGCTGCAATGTTTCGACCCGGCTGAGTCTTCCTCAAGCGAAATGTCCTTTATTTTGCCTGAGGAAGACCCAGCTGGGTTGAAACGTTGCAACCCACAATAAATGTATGGGAGTTTTTAGCAGAGTGCGGCCATTTCATCCTTTTTAAGGATCTCACACACTCTTTGCTTTGGCGCTGAAAGTTTTGGAAATGTGACGGAAATGATCTATGACGGTGTTGACATTGGTTTATTTGTCAGTTGTACAGTATTACCTTTTCTGTAGCTTTTAATCACTGGACAGCCGGTGGCTGTGTGTGTGTGTGTGTGTGTGTGTGTGTGTGTGTGTGTGTCTGTGTTTTAGTGTGTGTGTGTCTGTGTTTTAGTGTGTGATAGGCCCTTATGTACCGATTTGTTGGGCCTTGTCGTATCCAAGCTTCACAGGATATTACACAATTGATGACATGTCTGTTAACATGTTTACTGAGACAGAATATTAATGCTGATAACTCAGTATGCCAGATGCAAACAGGAGCCCATAATCGCCTCACCGCGATCAAGATAGAGAGAGAGAAAGAGAGAGAGGGAGAGAGAGAGAATGGGGGGGGAATGCTCTCCTTTGTCCTCCATCCCAGACATCATATTGCATTGTCACTCCTTGTCAGATAAAGCTGTCAGGCAGTGATGGAAATCTAATAAGCGCATTTGAGGGAGAGGAAGAGAGGGAGAGAGAGAGAGAGAGAGAGAGAGAGAGAGAGAGAGAGAGAGGCAGAAGAAAGGAAGGACCAGGGAGAGAGGAGGAGGGAGGGGAGGAACCACTAGCAGCTGAATAAAGCCTCTTTCTCTCTCTTTCAGCATGCAGTGTGTTTCATCTTCTATCCTCTCAGGTACCTGCTACTAGACTGTCAAAGCACTAAACCACAATGTGGCCAATTCACACTGTGATGCATTTTCAACTCATGCCAAAAGTCTCGTGCTCATGACTGAATTCCATTTTTCCATTTCCCCCCCCCCCTGGAAATGTATTCTGTTATCTTTAACCTGCATGGAAGCCGAAAGCCACAGTGCTTTTACCTGTTCTAGCCTCTGTGTTTAGACCATGAGTTTGACCTGGTGTTAATAACTGAGCAGGTGTATGGGGGTGGGGTGGGGTGTGTGTGTGTGTGTATGTGTGTGTGTGTGTGGGGGGGGGGGGGGGTCGGGGGGGCGACTAGAGCAGCTGCAGGCTCTGTTGGGGCTGATAGCATCGTGGCAGGTCACCAGTCCTCCGCCGGTGAGCTTTATATCCGCTGAGCGCCGGTCTCTTATCACTGCTGCCATCCAGAGGGATACAAGGACACCAAATTCAGAATGGTAGAACATGCTGTTTCCCAGGCAACCCCGAGATGTTGGTGCTTTGTTTATGCAGGACTATTAGATAATAGTTAGATATTATGAGTAGGTGGTTTAAAATTAACTCTACAGTATATCTTTAACATAGTTGACAACATGTGAATTGTGTTGTAGCCTTGATCATAACATGACCATAACCGAACATTTTATCCGGTTAATCCGTACACACAGTGTGTGTGTACGGCTCCTTTTCCTAACAGTAACATTCACTGAAGACATTAATTGTGTTTTCACTGACTAAAATAACAGTGTGTGAGACCTTTGGGTCTCAGTCTGGCAAAGGAGCCGACACCTCGACCTGTGAATGAAATACATCTAAAGGGAAGAAATCCTTAGTGGTTCTCTGTCAGATAGAAGTAAGACAGAATAAGAGCATTAAGGCCTATACACACAGCCGGCGACATGGTGGCGATTTATGGCAGGCGGCCGGCAAAATTGAATAGAATCTATTGAAGTGAATGGGGCAATGCACATGGCAAGTAGAATGCCAGGGGCGACCATCGCCGCTGCATCACTCTAATCGGCCCCTCTTCTGTTTCTTCAGGGGGATTTTGATACGTCATAATAGAAATCAGCTGTCTGGTCAGTGTATCTCCACTGAATCGATGGGTGATCGCGACGGCAACACTGATCTATAAAGAACACTCTTTATAGATCAGTGGTCGGCAGTAGTGTGTGTAGTAAAGCAATTAACAGAATTCCACTGTTGCGTTCGACTGTCGCATCGCCGGCCGTGTGTGACAGCCTTTACAATGACGACTATTGTTTCTATTTAAGACATTTAAAAAAGCCCCTGTGGCATTTAGTACACTTCTGTGTGATTTCAAACCTTATGCCACTCTGCCTGGTAGACTTGCAGGATATACTTTTTTTTTATCCGTTTTTTATATTAAATTTCACGCCAGGGTTCAGAGCTTTCCTCCTCTGTCGCCTCCCTCCCTGCACCCCCATGCCCTGTGCCTGTTAACGAGATGTGACTCTTAATTTGGAGCAATAGCCCTCTCTGCCTCTCCGTCGTCATGGCGTGGAGCGATTCCATTTTCAACCTGTCAGACTCGCTTTTGCAACCAGGGCATCCAACATAATAAATAAAAAAAGACCCACGTGAAGAGAAAAAAAAAACGACAAAGAAAAAGTGAAAAGAGCAAAAGTGAAGAAGGTGATTTTCCTGTGATTGGTTGCAGATGGGAAAGTGGAGGTGACGAAGGAAGACGTGAAGCTGTGCACCATGGGACCGGCCAAGGTGTTCGGCGAACTAGCCATCCTCTACAACTGCACCCGAACTGCCACCGTCAAGAGTAAGACCAGCTTCACACTGTTTACCTGTCTGTCTGAATGACTGTCTGCCTGTCAAGAGTGAGACTTTGTCTTAACCTGTCTGTCTGAATGACTGTTGAGAGTAAGAACTGTTTACCTGTCTGTCTGACTGATTGTCAAGTGTGAGACCAACACTCTGTCTTTGCTCATCAGTCTGAATAGCTGTCTGCCAGTACAGCTTGACTGTCTGTCTTCATGTGTGCTTACCTGTCTGTATATCTGTCTGTCTGCCTGTCTGTTATCACATATCACACATGTTACCCTTTTCCCCTGTGTTTCTCTTAGTCTGTTCATCTTTCTCTCTCTCTCTCTCTCTCTCTCTCTCTATGAGTTTACCAAAATCTCTGGCTTTTTCTGGCTACACCCTGACTGCCTTGGTAAAATCAGTTTGAAAAGCCTTCCCTGCACAGGCAAAGAAGACGAGGCAATTAGTATTCAAGCAAGCCATTCATTCATTCGTTCTAATTCTCCAGCCATTGTCTAAATCAATTATTAAAATTCATCTTGCAGAGCATCTCACATTCCACCAGGGGAACGCCACTCTCCCAGCAGTAGCTAATAGCAAAAGTCAACAGCACACTGTGAATGTCGGGTAGGGGGATAGCTGGAGTCCTCGGCTGAATACCTAAAGCCACATAGTACCTCGCCCGTAATCACAATTCCACAGTACCTGGCACATTTCCCCAGGAAAGGGGAAGCATTCTACAGTTATGCAAAACCTGCGTCTGTGTGCGGTTAGAGGGGGTGTGGATGTAGGTGTGTGTGAGTCCGTGTTGCGTGTGTGTGTTATGTGTGTGTGTGTGTGTGTTGAGTGAGAATGTCATCCACTGAGACTGCATGGACACCTGGGTTAGAGGGAAGGCCTGCAGCTGCTGCTGCTGTTTTCGGCAAAAAAAAACAAAAAACTGTGCTCACCAGAGAGGCAGTTACCGGAAGTGTGTGAAAATCTTTGTGCCACCCTCCTGCCAAACAGCATCAACTCTCCACCCCCCACCCCTGCCCACACACACACACCCCCAAACACACACACCACCTGCCCGCACACACACGCACACGCACATACACACGCACACACACACACATACACACACACACACACACACACACACACACACACACACAAACACACACACCACCTGCCCTCACACACACACACTCACACACACACACACACACACACACACACACACACACTCACACACATCAGCAGTGGCAGAAAGAGCCCAGCCTGGCACAGTGGGGGTTGGAGTGATGCGGTGTGGTGCGGTGCTGATGGTGGCAGTGTGTGGCTGTGTGTGGCTGTGTGTGGATGTGTGCTTCATCAGGCTGCAGGCCAGGCCGTGCCTGGTGACTGTCACCGGGGTGAATGCAAATGAGCCGCAAGTCACAGCTGTTGCTTTATGGAAATGGGATCTGTTTTCACAGGCCGCATCCATTTCAGAGGCTTGCACATTAGCATCCGCTCAAACAGGGTGATACACACACTATACTACACACACACACACATCACCTGCCACACAGATACACTTGTATGCATAATTGTATCTCTACGTGTTGTTGACACATGTAACCATTAAAACCATGATTGACAGATCTGTTCACAAGAGCAAACGTACACATGCATGCACTTACACACACAAACACACACTCTCTCTCTCTCACTCTCTCACTCACTCACACACAAACACACACAAACACAGACACACACACACACACACACACACATACACACACACACACATACACACACATACACACACACACACACACATACACACACATACACACACACACACACACACATACACACACACACACACACACACACTGCCCTTTTTCCACACTTTTTGCTTTCATCTGTACACCCCCCCCCCAAACAACAACACCCCATGTGGTCTGGTTCATCTTCGCTGGCCGCTCCACTGAATTAACCTTTCCGCACATCACGCAAACAGGCACTCAGAGGCGCTGTTCAGACGGCGCTCCACATGAATGACCCTCCCAACGAGGGCTCCGCTAACCCTCCTCCTTACAGAAGGGCCGCATTATATCTCCCCAACGGGCAGCAAAATGAGCCGTTAGGGAGAAGCGATATTGTATCCGTGCGTGAACGAGAGCGGAGCGGTCATCTCTCCGCGTCTTTTATCGTTCTTTTGGGCTCATTAGGCGTACCCACTCTTGCAGCAAAAACGTCCTACCAACGTGAGTGAGGTTAAAAAATCCCATTTTAATAAGAAGAAATGGTGTCTTTGACAGATTATGTGTGAAACATATTAATATTTGTAACACTTTATTTTAGGGAACACATTTTGACCGTTGATAAATTACAAATATATGTATTTTAGTGCTCAACAAGGTCTGTATAAATCATCATTGCACAATGTTTTATTCTTACTCAATGGGTTATTTATTCTTGATAATGTTGTAAACATTTAAAATTTTGGCTAAGTCCCCTCAATCTGTCAGACTTGCCAACTTCAGCTTTAAATAAAGACCCAATAATTGTGTAATGATGTTTAATACAAACCTTATTGAACACCAATATATACACATATTATAGTGCTGGCCTGATGGGTCGCCTATTTACACCGTTTGAACTGCACATGAACGGTTAGACCGAGAATTCTCGTCATGCAGAGACACGTACACGCAGCCTTACAACACTGTTTACAGCTCTTCGAGTCACGGTAAAATGTCATTTTTGGTACATAGCTAATTTAGATACACCTATGGTTGCGTTTCTTTAGGAGTCCGCTGTCTTGGTTTGTATAGAAATGGATATTAAGTGACACATGCACGCAAGACGGTGGAAATACGGGACCGGTGGAAATAGGGGGAGTTCCGATACTTATGTAGCCTATTAATGGTTAACATGTGTTCCCTAAAATATGCTTTAGAAAGATTGCACAGCTAAGCAAATGTATAAATATGTGGAAAGGAGCTGATGTTTTCGTTATTGGCCCTACTGTGCTCAGTCATTACAGTACACAATGCACAAAGTGAGCAAAGAGAAAGTCTAAATGAAATGAAAATGAGATGTTTAAGTAAACGTTGACTAATAATTCCTGCCACCACCAAGGTCAAGCTGCCACCTGACCCCAATAATTACAGTCAACACTCTGCTCTCAATCAGTCTCTCAGCAGGTGTGTTGGTGGCATTCCATTACACACACTTTTCATATCAAAGCCCAACCCTGTTAGGATATTACTGCATTTCCCCTCACTTAATGCTCCATATGACACACTCCATATGATATTACTGTAAGGCAGTGTGAAGGTCAAACTGTCACATGCCCTAGATGTGCCTGCTTATCGAATGCTCTTTGACTTTATTTAATTTTTCTCCTTTCCCATTAATAGAGATTAAGATTAACCGTAATGGAATGAACCTGCAGCTGAAGACCATGTGATTCCCTAACAAATGTGATTGGAATGACACAGACGCGGTGAACCCCATACTTTTAAGTGCAATTTGTGTGCTAATTTATGTGCCACAAAGATGCCCTCATGTTGGTGTGCCCCCTATGGGTCAGTGTGAAAACAGCGCTTTGGTTGAAATGACCGATTCTGTTTGACCTGAAACCAATAAATCTTATAATGCATGACATGTCAGATAAATCTCTAGCTTAATGGCAGCAAGTGTCAATGTCAAAAATGTAATAAAGAGATTTTTAATGGAAATACTCCTCCCACCAATTGCTCAAAACGGCTGATTAAATACTAATGAAGAAATCCTATCTGACTTTGATAGACTGACATTGTTTTGAAGCTCAGCTTCACTTCCCTGGCGGAAAGTGACTATATTGGACAGTCAGCTGGTAAACATGTCATTAAATCTCTATCTTGCTCTTCATGACATGCACAGGAAACCTCACCAGAACATGACCCAAGGGCAGGCAGGGAGAGGAGCAATGACGAATGGTACATCTCCTATTATAGAGGAAACAAAGCTTGTGAGTCAGGGAGAGACAGAAATTGATAAAAGAGAGAGAGAGAGAGAGAGAGAGAGAGAGAGGGGAGGGGAGGGGAGAGATGTAGGAAGGCAGGGAAAATGAAAGAGAAATTGATAGGTAGAGGTATAGAAATACATACAAAGAAAGCGATAGCATGGGAGACAGAGGAAGAATGATAGAGGGGGGGTGAGGCAGAGAAAGGAAAGCATTGAGGAATGAGATAGAGAGAAAGAGTGTGAAAGAGACAGACAGAGAGAGAGAGAGATACCGTTCTGCCATTTGCTTCTGACAGTTCCAGCAGTGGTGATGAGAGCTCTGTGCATCATCATTTCTTTCTTGTCCCCTCATCCCTCCATGACGAAGCCAGATGACATGGGGAAGTTTCTGTGTGAGAACAGGAGGTGTGTGGATGCACAGAGGTTAGAGATATCATGGGAGGTGGAAGAAACCAGAATGGGATTTCTCCAAAAGCATTGTGTTTTATTCACCTTAGATTTGCCACGTGCAAACAGCTGAACAAAATAATGGTTTAATGCTGTCCACACAGTGAAAATCAGTTAGAGAGACAATATAGAATGTGTTCTGGAGTGAATGTTTAGTTATTTATTTGTCTGTTCGTATCATTCAAATCAGTGCTCGCTATAGGTGCAACGAAAGCTTATAGCTAGGGGCTAATTTTCATGTACAGTACAGTTCAGGTGCTACTGTCAGAAATAGGTTGGGGGCAGGTTGGGGGCAGGTAGCCATGCTGACATCTATAAGAGGTGTGATGCTATTATGGTGGACAAAAGTAGTAGCTCACAGACATGCCTCAGGGTATAGGCAGCAGCAGCACTGAAAGAGTGTTGTTTTCCTCGACCGTCAGTAGTGCGAAGTTATAAGCAAAGACAGCATTCACATTCTGTACGTGTTTGTTTTCGCTCTCTCTTTCAGGCATTTGTTTGTCAAGTGCTTGTCTTTTTTCAAATGAATGTGTTATCTACCTGACTGAGTCACGGCTTGCCTTGGTTTCCTTATGAGGTAATTCAAGGGCTTAGTCTTAAAGTTGAAACCCTGGTCTGGAGTTTTGTTTAATCACAATTGCCACATCCCTCTCTGCTGGATAATATTTTGCCCGGCTATAAATATCATACAGCACATTTTAACTGGTAGATGTTTTATAGTGGATGAAGAGCTGAGATGTCCCTGTAGCTCATCCGATAAATTGAGCAAGGAGCTATAACAGCAAGGGCATTGTTTTGATTCATAAGAGCACAAATATGTAAAACATATGCCTCACCTGTAGCCTACTGCAAATCACTACAGATTTAATATTTGCTGCACGAATGTTCTCCAACACAGTTTGTTACACCCCTGTTTCTCTTCTGTGTTACTCTAAAGCAGGGTAGGCAACCTGCAGCGTGACGGCCCTCTAGCTCCTTTCTAGTGGCTCCCTGGCTTTCCCTAAAAATGGAAGTTATAAAACATTTCTAACAATTTCATATAGTCGCTAACCTTCAAGCTGTCCCAACACATTAACAGTTAGTGAAAATATTATACTGTACAATACAGCATATGCAGAGTATGCAAGTATGCCATATGCCTGAGGCTAATAAAGATAGAGATGTTTAAACTTCATTGCTTTTCGATGGTTCCGATATATTTGTGGCCCAGACAGATACATTTTTATTTCTGGTCAAAAAATGGCCTTTTTGAGAGAAAAGGTTGCCGACCCCTGCTCTAAAGTATACATTCAGAGGTCTTTCCTCAGCAATGACATTAACGGCTTATTTAGGTCATGATATCTTACAAAACATAGCAGACATCATACGTGTTAAAAACAAGGTTAAAAACATGGTTTTCACCGGGATGCGTCTTTAACTGCATGGACATGTTCTAGAGTGTAAAGCGCGCTGCAAATAGGTGTCGACATGAGTGTGCTCACTGTCACTTGCCACGCACATCAGCTGTGACATGCCTCACTGGCAAGCACTGGATAAACAATGGATTTTATGGAGCGGCGCCAACAAAAATAGAACTAATTGGTAATTAACATAACAACGCTGGTGTGCCGGGTTTTATTGAAAACGATCAAATCTAATAATAATAATAATAATAAGTTTATTTTATATAGCGCCTTTCTCAAACCCAAGGTCGCTTTAAATAGTAGGAAGGCAGGGAAACACAATAACAAACAAACAAACAATACAACAGAGACAAAGGCAGGGAAATACAATAACAAACAAACAAAACAATACAACAAAGACAAGTTATCTGTAGGAACTATGTGTTGGGTGTGGAGGAGAAGTGATTAAACAGAAAGGTCTTGAGATGTGCTTTGAAGAAAGGAAGAGAAGGACAGGCACGAAGGGGTTGGGGGAGGGAGTTCCAGAGTTTGGGGGCCAAGGCACTGAAGGACCTGCCACCCAGGGTGGAGAGTCTGGAGTGGGGGATAGCCAAGAGGTTTTGGTCAGAGGATCCGAGTGAGCGGGAAGGAGTGTAAGGGGTCAGGAGGTCGCAGATGTAGGGGGGAGCAAGGTTGTGGAGGGCTTTGAAGGTGAGTAGTAGTACTTTGTATTTGATCCAGGACAGAACTGATAGCCAGTGGAGTTGATGGAGAATGGGGGTGATGTGTGCTGATCGTCTGGTATGGGTGAGGAGCCTAGCTGCAGAGTTTTGAATATATTGTAGTCTTTGAAGGGTTTTAGTGGGGAGACCAAGGAAAAGTGAGTTGCAGTAATCTAAACGGGACATAATGAAAGAGTGTGCATAATGTAATCGAATGTTGAAAAGTGGAGTGGTGTATATGTGTGGAGAGCTTTAGGATCTGTAGGCTACAGGTAGAGTGAGATTTTTTTTACATTTTTGAGACTTTTTATTACAAATATGTAAATAACAAAGTGTAACGAAAGGCAGCAAAAACACACTTAATAAAAAAAAAAAATCCTACTTAATTAAAAAAGAAATCCTACAAAAATCACTGTCAATGACATTACATAAAGCAGAGAGCGAGAGAGCGAGAGAGCGAGAGAGCGAGAGAGAGAGAGAGAGAGAGAGAGAGAGAGAGAGAGAGAGAGAGAGAGAGAGAGAGGGGTTTCTGACAGACGTTTTGCGACACCTAGACCTTCTGACACGCGTAACACTTTTTTTTCTACGTCACACAACTGCACATACGTGCGCACATACACATACACACGCCCGCGTGAGTCACCCTGCGTTCCCTCTTACATCAGAAAGAATTCTCCTGGACGACATTCACAAGGAGATTACACCTCTGCCTCGCACACTCCCTGCCCTGTTTTCTCACTCTTAGTATCACTTGCTCCATGGCTCTTCATTTCACTCCCTCTACACACTTCTCTCCACATTTCTCTCTACATCCCTCACTTCCTTCCCTTACTGTATATCATTTTGCCATGTTTATAACAACTCCTAATTTAATTCCTCTTTTCTCTCTCTTGCAGACAACCAAACAATATTGACTGTTATTATTGATGTTTTGGGGGCACATTTACGAGTCAGTTTTAGGGCAGTCTGAGGCAATTTATCATGGAATTGAATGTCTAAGTACTCACTCTTTCTTTCTCTCTCTCTCTTTCAATTTGTTTAATCTCTCATCCCTTTCCAATTTCTTCTTCTCTTTCCTCCACTCTCACTCTCTCCCTTAACTCTTCCCTGGGATCAATAAA
The DNA here is from genome assembly GCF_018492685.1 of Alosa sapidissima. NCBI lineage: Eukaryota > Metazoa > Chordata > Actinopteri > Clupeiformes > Clupeidae > Alosa > Alosa sapidissima. The sequence goes on along the minus strand of NC_055980.1, from coordinate 17,112,071 downwards.
GTATCTATCTATCTATCTATCTATCTATCTATCTATCTATCTTCTTCATCCCTCTCTCTTTGCTTTCCCTGCCCTCCCTCCCTCATCCCCCACTCCCCCCTCTCCTCCTTCCTCACAGTGGAATCTCTCTGCTCCATTAAGTTTTCTCTGGCTATTATTGGTCAGTAACCCCCCCCCCCCCTGGTTCTGTGCGGTCCACTCTCAGGCTCATTAGTTAGATTCCGACTCCTCTGATTTATTACCCATCAGTCTTTTTCTTTCAGGTGCTCCGGTTGCCATAGAGACCTGTCCGTCTTCCTCTGAGACTAATTTCAAATTCTGAATGAAGGGTGTACGGTGGTAGTGTTAGTTAGTGGTGTGTGTGTGTGTGTGTGTGGGGGGGGGGGGGGGGGTGGCAGAGTGTCAGAAATGGAATATGGGTTTTACCCCTCAATGCCCTCCAGGAAGAAGAGTCCAGTTACATACTTGGGAAGGACTATATTAAAGTTCCTGTGTAGGGCACGGGTGTGAGAGACAATCCTGAGGCAATTTAACAAGGAGTGACGAGAGATTCGAGTCTCACTAACTGGATATTGAGGCCCTGTCTTTGGGGCTCATGTCCCAGACAGAGACACCCTGTCCTGCCTCAAACCTTCTGTACCTCCAAAGCAATTTTCTGAGGGATGAAGAATCCTTTCATTGCCCCCCCCCTCCTCTCCTCTCCTCTCTCTGTCTCTCTGAGGTATTTTCTCTTGTCTCTCTCCAGTCTCTCTCTCAGTATCTGTCAGACCAGCCCTGTCTGAGACAGCACCATTCATCTTGCTCTACCTCCACTGGAGTTCGGTGCCAATTTAGTGAAGAGGCTTATCCACTCCTCAATACCCCCTCTCCAGCTCCTTCTTCTCCCATATTTCCTCTCTGGCCGCCCGTCTGGCCTTCCCCGTTTTGAGCCCTCTTTCATATTTTCTCTCTAAAAGGTCGGCATAGTTCTCCATCTTTAGGCTACGTCCCGTCTTCATGCCTTACCTCATAATAAAGCCCACTCTCTCCCTGTGTCTGAGCTCGAGGCTTGTTTACAGTGAAAGAGTGACTTTGGCACTGCTTCATTTACAAGGTGCTTTGATAAGGTGCAGAAAGGGACTACAGCCTCGAAGTTTATTTAGGTTGTGTTCTCTCTGCAGACTGCTGGAAGAAATCCAATCTCCTCCCTACACGTGGCACAGATCTGATTATTTGGCGGGGGTCTGAACTGCAGAAAAGACAGATGGAACTATGTTTTTTTGGTTCAAATATTTTTTTGTGGAAATAAATCAGATACTGTATACATGTATGTTGCTTAAAGGTACGTGCCTGCAATGTGAACAGGCCACATCGGAATTCACATTTTTTGTGGCTGGGCTCTCTGTCAAGGATCCCTTTTGTTTCATCGAAATTATCTGTATGTTACAGAGGTCGTAATTTGTCCGCCACTCACGGCCCTCGAACCCGCCAGCTCTAAGCACTGAGCTAAAAGCCCAGGCTTCCAACTCAGCGGTTAGAAGCGTTCTTAAGGTTAGGGTTGTGAGGATTTACACGGGCAACTAGCATGCTAGCTCAGTTCGCCTCCGTTACATGTACCTGTGTGCCTTTACTTACAGAGAAAGATGAAGCTGAAGACATAGAGGCTAAGTCTAAGACATAGAGGCTAAGGCCAATTACAACCAATCACGGTTGTCACCTCCGCATCATAATGAGTTTGACAATTTGCTTGCGCCTGCAGAAAGTGTGGAGCTGTGTGCTGATCACTGTGTTCTCCATCTTCAGAGGTGCCCAAACTGAGGATGTGTTTAGAGTATGTTTTTACGTCTGCAGTTCATTTCAGGACCGTTTACAGTTCTCACAGCTGTTAGAGAAAGATAATCAGGATCAGGGATTCTCTCATGCCGTGAGGGAGAGTGATGGGTTGTCATGGGTGTTTATAGTAAAATTGCACAGTACATTATGTGTGTGTGTGTGTGTGTGTGTATGTGTGTATGTGTGTGTGTGTGTGTGTTAGTAGAATCTGAGGCTCCAGCATGGTGGTCCTGTTCTTTCTTTGGTCTGCTTCTTTCTTGTGCTTCCCACAAACCAGAGAACACAACATTTGGACACAAGCAGGGTTTGATTCAGATCCAAATAACTTAAATTCTGATCAAATGTAACATTTACATTTATTCATTTAGCAGACACTTTTATCCAAGTGACTTATACAGCCAGACAATAACATCCAAGCTACAGTGCATAGGAGACCTTAGCTAGGAATTACCACGGCATCTGTCAATACTATTCTAGAGGGTTCTAGAGGATAAGGGTGCCAACATTGTAAGTGCTAGTCAAGGTGTGATAGGAGGAGAAAGTGGTAGAAGAAGGAGGTAGAGGAGGGGAGTGCATGGGAAGTGTGTGTTAGGTGTGTTAAGTTTTTAGAAGTGTTAGGAGATCAGTTTGGCTAGAAACAGCTTACAGGAAGGCTGGAGGGCAGTGGTGTAGTCTACGTGATACGCAGGACTACGCAGTATACCCACTTAAAAAGCATCACCATCTCAGTATACTCACTTAAAATAGGCAAGGATACATATTAACATTTGGGGTTGATCACAGTATACCCACTACAGCTAACTACTACTGTACATCACAGTATAGACCCTTTCAAGAGAGTTCCATTATCAGCATCATAGTTGGCCCCACAAGACTTCCTTTTTAACATTCCATATGTTATCTTAAAGGTCCAGTATGTAGGAAATAATGGAAAATAAACTGTAACCATTCCAAAAATGATGATCATATGTTGTCAGAGAGTAAGGAAACACGATGAATTGAAGTAATGGCTTATTTGACAACATTACTCTAATCCGTAAAACCCCGTAAAACCCATGAAAAAAAATGAGTTACGGGGCGGAATGTCTTGGAATTTTCGTTTATGTTTTGAACGATTCATTCTAGAATAGCGTATTAATAATGGGCTAGCGCATCCTCCTATTTGGGTTGCCAAATTAGCAAAGGCCAACTGTCAACAGCTGTCAGTTGTAGTCATGAACGCCTACGAGAGGCAGGCAAATTTCCAAAATTTAAACAAGAAACAAATTAAGTGGACATCGGAGGAGCTTCCTGAGATGGTGACGTCTTCGTCAAACGAAGAATATCAAGTCTGACGCAGAGCTGGCCATATTTCTCCACAACAGGTAGCCTAGGCTAAACTTCATCTGCATCGCTAACTTCAGCTAAATATGTTACGTTGGTTAGAGAGGTATTTTTTGTTTTCACTGTTTCCGTAATGTGTAGCTGGGTCATGGCTGGAGAAACGTTAAAGCAGCTGCAGGTCAAGTAACGTTAGCTAAGTCTTAATTACATCTGGCAACCCAGAAGAGGCTCGCGTCTGGTAGTCTTGAGAACGTTCACCAGTGTTTTGATTTTGGCCTGCAGAACGTTCGGTAACAATCCTACAAATCGCACCTTTAATGCAGAGGAAGTAGATTGGGACCCAAATAGAATGTTCAAGCATTGTTTTTGTTTTCATTGTTGAAAGGGTCTATACCCACTACAGCTAACTACTACTGTACATCACAGTATACCCACTACAGCTAACTATTACAGTACATCATAGTATATCCACTACAGCTAACTAGACTACACCACTGCTGGAGGGCTCACGCCTCAGCGCCTCTCTCCGGGGAATTCTTATTTTAAGCTCTTCCATGGATACAGTTTGTGTGTTTGCTAATGTTAGTAAATAGAAATGGCTACAGATGAACCCATGTGATGCAATCCTAAAGCATACAGTGTGAAAGAACAATTTTTGGTAACACTTTATTTGAAGGGGTCTACATAAGGGTGACATGTAACCGTCATAAGAATGACATGACACATGTCATGTACATTAATGACACATTATTGATGTTTATGACTGTTGTCATAATGCGTCATTCGGTTTTTGGAATGTCAAGTTGACATTGTTTGGGTGTCATCATTATGACAACTTGACATTAGCCAAGAAAATGTAACCCGTTTACAATATTGTCATGACGACTTGACATAGCCAAGAAAGAAATGCAAGGTGTTTGGCATGATATTGTCATGAGAACTTGACATATAACTGTGTTTGGCCTGACTTATCTTCTAGATTTGTAAAGTGAAGGGCCTGAACAATTGACTGTCATGACACCATTATAATTGTGTCATGAATACTTTCCTTGACCTCAACTACAGTGGTACAGTTTTGACTTGTCATTAAGCTGTCACAAAGAACTATTACACACCAAAATAGTTTCCTGACAGTGTCATGAATTGTCATGACAACTTGACATAATTGTTTAATTATTACATGAAGAAGTTCATATAACTGTGTTTGGCCTGACTTATCTTCTAGGTTTGTGAAGTAATGGGCCTGAACAATTGACTGTCATGACGGCATTATAAATTGGTCATGAATACTTTTCTTGACCTCAACTACAGTGGTACAGTTTTGACTTGTCATTAAGCTGTCACAAATAACTATTACACACCAAAATAGTTTCCTGACAGTGTCATGAATACTTACCTTTGACCTAAAGTACAGTGAACCATCTGAGATGTTTCCTGAACATGTCATTAAGTGTCATTACACTATCATGTAGGTCCTATTTCTGTACATTTTACATTTCTGGAACATTGAGTCTAATTTCAACTATAATGACAACAAATACCATACTCAGTCATGACTTAAGAGTTTATTTCAGCAATGCATTTTGCAAAACCATAATACATGGACGTTACCATGCCAGCTAACCTAACTGTGCATGTGGAACATGCATTCAACTATTCACATACTAGTCTTTAAGCACCATTTCATTTCCATCATTTCTGCAGCTTTTTCAAATCATGCACGAGTCTACCCAACACACCATTACGATGACGGATTCCTAACCAGTAGTACCATTCAATCATTTTAAGGTGTGTTTTGAGGGACTGAGGGGTTCGATTCCCCCTGAGACACCATATTTGTCTGTGTAAGGGGCACTTATTTTAATGTAGAGTGAAGTGCTGCGTTTCTAAGGAACTTTTCACAAGAGGAGTAGACAAATGAAAGTACCAAAATAGTTTACACAGAACATATAGCCCACAGTTATTAAACATCAAATATCAAACAGTATGACCTTGTTTCTCTTTTCTGTCCTTTTAGTTGTGAAAATCAGTATTTGTCTTAGTTTTCAACCTTTTAAACACAAGTTGAGAAAAATATAAAGTAAAATGACCTATGAGGAAATGAAGAAATATTGAGTAGAAGCAGTTCATGTCGCAGGCAAGATGATCATTCGCGCCCTCTGCTCTTCTGCCTCCCGTGTCCAATGGCAAATTTGTCCAATGGAACACTCATGTCTCCAAACAAAAAAACAACCTGCATAGCAGGGCAACAATTCAATTCAATTACTCTCTCGATACATTTAGCAGATCTGGAAATATAACTCATATTCATGAACTGTAGTAGCTTATTCTTATTTTTAATCTATACATTCACTACATAGCCTACATGAAACTTCAGCACTAGCATATCACGTTGTAACTTGGCTTCAACATAGCATGAAATAGCACTTCAAATCATTAAACTCATGTTCAGCTCCGATTGGTTTTTAGCTTATGCAGTACCATCAGGCTTGGAATTTCACCATTCTGGGGGCAAGGCCACTTGGCCTTCAGTTGGGCATATTTGGTGGGGGGCACAAAGGCCACATGTCAGGGCACCAAGGCCAAAGTTAACTATACAGTAGGCTATAAAAATGATCAAAGTTTTATTATGACCGCCGCGCAGCGAAGCGGTCATATACATATAGGTTTAGTCATATTTTTTTTTTTTTTTTTTTTTTTTTCGCATGTCCAAATTTCCGTCAAGGATTCCCGGGATACTGAAAGACCGCGGTACACAATCGTTTTTCGTTTTGATCTGTAGCCCCCCCGCTGGACTGGACCCCCCGAAAGGAGGGTAGGGCAGACAAAGTTTTCTGTGAATATCTCGAGAACCGTAGGGTTTAGGAGGACCATTTTTTTTTGTATGTTGATCTCAAGGGGATATGTCAACCCATTCCATAACCACTCATTTCATGTATAGCGCCACCTAGTTAAACACAAAAAACCTAACATAGTCAAAACTGCACGAAATTGGAAGTTTAGGATCATTATGACACCCTCTGAATGCACACCAAGTTTCGTGGAATTCCGTTCATGGGGGGGCCACACAATAAATTAATTTATGTTACTATACACCAACTGGCCTGTAGGTGGCCGGAGAAAGTTTTCTGTGAATATCTCGAGAACCGTAGGGCCTAGGAGGTCCACCTTTTTTTTTGTATGTTGGTCTTAAGGGGGCATGTCAACTCATACCATTACCACTTATTTCATGTATAGCGCCACCTAGTTAAAAATTAAAAAGCAAAAAATTAGGTGTTTTCATCACAATATCTCTGGCTGACATGGTCAAAACTGCACGAAATTGAAAGTGTAGGATCATTATGACACCTTTCGAATGCATGCCAAGTTTTGGGAACTTTCGTTCATGGGGGGCCTTACAATAAAATGATTTATGTGTACATTTAGTGACCGTACACCAACAAGGATTCCTAGGACACTGAACGACCGGGGTACACGAAACTTGGTGGGCATGTAACCCCACATGGATAGCATGGAACCATCGTTTTTCGTTTTGATCTGTAGCCCCCCCGCTGGACTGGACCCCCCGAAAGGAGGGTAGGGCAGACACAGTTTTCTGTGAATATCTTGAGAACCGTAGGGCCTAGGATGACCAATTTTTTCTGTATGTTTGCCTCCAGGGGTCATGTTAACCCATTCCATGTGCACACATGTGCATAAACAGATACACACGCACACACATACATTCACAGTAATCATACGTATGACACATACTCAGTAGACATATGTACGCAAGCATGCACATGCACAAACACACATACGCAGACAAACACACAAGCACGCACACACACACACACACACACACACACACACATAAACATAAACGTGTGCACGCACACATGCACACAATTCAAGAATTTCTCAGAATTATGAACAGGCAAGATGGGGGTGGGGTTGTATAAAATGAATTTTACATGTGAAATCTATGAACTAATCATGTTTTGGTACTTGTTGTCTAGCAGATACCAGTGAGAATTGAGTGTGGATAATGCAATTTAGTGAGACAGTTAGAATCATATAGGCCTTTCAGCGTGATTTATTTTTGTGCAAAAAATGTGCTGGACTGGGCGGCGGTCATATTTTGTACCGCTCTGCGATACATCTAGTTTAGCCTATTGACTGCAGTAGACCTGCATCACTGTATGAAACATTACAAAAACATGAAACATGACATATTACATAGAACTGTAAATCATCTGATCTAATATTTACAGATATCTAGGCTATAACCTTTATTTTATATTTGGCCATGTATTGAACAATTTAACCACAGCTAAGCTTTAAGAAACTCAAATAGCCTAGATGCATGCTTAGCATTTTGTGATCTTTAGGCTAAGGCTACTTTCACAAACTCAGTCAGCTGTCCTCTGATTTACCAATATCTAGGCGATATTTGTAACATTTATTTTGTATTTGGCCCGTTATGAAATCATGTGGAACAATTTAAACACATTGTAAAACTTAAAGCCCAAATTTGGAGACATCCATGCATGTCGAAATTTACTGCAAATTCAAAATGGGATTACTCTGGAACGGCTAACTGTAGGGGACTGCTTTACACCTTTGTGTTCGGTAAGGTCTGCTGTTTATTGTGATATATGGTTTGTCGTGTGTTAAAAGAAGGGTTTGTGAAGTATTCCACCGAGATGAATAGGTTGGGAGATCATGGGACGCAAAACCTTCAGTAGAATGTATGATTAAATTGAAATATATTTTTTACTTTTCTCGCGAACCGTTCAACTCAGCAATTATCGGGTAACATAGTTTAAAAGCTGAGAAAAAGCTCTTTCATGTGATACTTGTGATGTCTGTGTGATGAATAGGCTACTTCACGAGTAGTTCAACTGAGATGAATGGGTGAATTTGGACGCACTTTATTTCTTGCGCTGTCACTTTCTCCACTGCGTAAAAGACTAAATTAATTTGCGCTGTGAATGCTAAGATTATTTTGACAGGCCACAGGCTAAATAAAAATCGCTATTACTAGGACGCAAAGCAGAATATTGAAAGAAGGGGGCGCGATTTCTGTCTTCTTCTCTAAGAATCAGTCCCCTCTATGCAGCGCCACCACTGCCACCTACTGGACAAATACGGTGTGCAGGGAAAACATAGCTAAAAGTAATCAAGAAATTAGATATTAAACTAGAATAATGTAATCCTATTAGTAGGCTATTTTTGAGTGGGTTACATCTGCAATGCACCTTCAATATGTTGAGTATATCTAATTTATAATGGTGTCATGACAGCCAATTGTTCAGGCTCATCACTTCATAAACCTAGAAGATAAGTCAGGCCAAACAGTTATATGTCAAGTTGTCATGACAATATCATGCCAAGGAAAGTATTCTTGACACAATTATAATGGTGTCATGCCAATCAATTATTCCGGCCCACCACTTCACGAACCTAGAAGATGAGTCAGGCCAAACACAGTTATATGTCAATTTTGCATTTCTTTCTTGGCTAATGTCAAGTTGTCATGACAACGGTTTACATTTTCTTGGCTAATGTCAAGTTGTCATGACAGAGACATCCTCAAATAATGCCATATTGCCTAATGTCAAGGTGTTATAATGATGACACCCAAACAATGTCAACTTGACATTCCAAAAACCGAATGACACTTAATCACAACAGTAATAAACATCAATACTATGTCATTAATGTGCATGACATGTGTCATGACATTCTTATGACGGTTACATGTCACCCTTGTGTAGACCCCTTCAAATAAAGTGTAACCCAATTTTTCAATTTGGATCGAATCAAATGTCATAGAAAGACCATGGACTGAGATCTAGAGTTGTGCTTGTGAACCCCTTGTTCAGCAGAGAACTGGAAATAGGCTTTCAGAATTTATTAATCGATTTATTGATTCATTAATTTATTTCATTATTGATTGGTTCATTGATTTATTCAGCTATTGATCCATACACTTTATTTTATTTACTTATTGAATACTGACTCAGAATGTAATGTTTTTACCTTCTCTTATTAAAATGAAGTTAAGATTATGCCTCAAGCCCATGTAATCTTCACTGCATGTCATTACTCAGTAATTATAGTTAGCAGCTAATTGTGCCAGCACTTAATGACTGTCGATTGCACCATACCAATTCAAATAATGTCTGCAAAATATGTTATTTCTGGGACTCCTCCAGGCTTGTTCCAAGCCTCACGGTGGACTATTTTTCTTTTTCTTTATCTTCACTGACTTCCCTTTTCTTTGCTGTCTGTCACTGACTGTACAATAATAAGCCAGCTTCGAAAATGTCCACACATCAAGACCCCCTGGATTTTGAGGTCTGTTTATGGCAGAGCTGTCATCGGATGTGACTGCTCCTCCATATTAACCCTCTCTCCTTACCTCTCTCCCCCTCAGTGCATAGGCACTTGATTCATGATTGCTAATTATAACAAGACTGTTGTATCCCATTCAAAGCCCTTTAGAATACCTGCTTGAAATCCGTATCCAAGTGGACAAGATGAAAACAGCAACAGCAAAACACAAATGGTGTCTGTGTGTGTGCGTGTGTGTGTGTGTGTGTTTCATTCTGGTTTCCATTGGATACACTCTGTTTTTGCCCAGTGCACACAAGACCGGCTGAGTGCCCTTCTGAATGAGGTGTCGTTGCTGAGAGGTATAGCCCTGTAATCAACACACATCACAAGACAGCCCTCTTGTTCCTGTTGTTTTGGTTGTGACGGCCATGTGGAAACCTGTCAGTGCTTCAGCTGGAGCTGTCAGTTGGCTGCCTCCATTGAAGAGAAGGTTCCGGAGGGAATGTTTTTGAGGGAAGGTGTGCTCTTGAGTCCCGGCGCTTTTTCAGCAGCTGTTTGGCTCAACAATCCATTTCAACAGGGTCTCAGAATATGAGAAAAGAGATTTACTCTCAGTTTACCCAGATCTGAAGAGATATTGCTCTTATTTTCAGGTATCCATGGAGGCAGGGTAGATTAAGGGATTGGCTGCCACATGCAAGTGTATCAAATAAGTAAGATGTGTGCTTAAATGCTTGTTAATATACATTCAGGGTCATTGCACACACACACACACGCATGCACGCACACAAACACACCAGTGTTTCCCATACATTGACTTATTTGTGGCGGCCCACCACAATATCAACACTGACCACCACACAATGATTTTCCAGGTTGTACTAAACTGTGCTTAAATCTGGTTAGCATCATAACCACGCTGTGCTAATTTGTTTTAAAAAAACTGTTGTATTCAAGTTAATTCTGCAAACCAACCACCACAAATGGAATTCAATTTTATGGGAAACACTGGACACTACTAGCCAATCTTAGGGTGACCAGATTTGAGTTTGTGAAAAAGAGGACACTTCAGTGGGGGGGCATGTGTCAACAGACATGGTGACTATGTATGATAATGAGCTTTGGGCAGCCCAACGCTAACAGAAAAAAGACCTCAAAAGCCTATTTTGAACACTTGAAAGTTTTAAACGTGCAAAAACAATAATTACAATAAAAGCGGGGCTGTTGAGCTCTATACACGCAAGATACATTTGGATGGCGACCTATCTTTAATGTTGCAAATCTCTAAATGTGATCCAAGGTGTTTCTGAAAATACAAACTGAATCTTTTACAGTAGCTTTATCATTTTGACAATCTGTCTTAGAGTTTAATAATCCTGACCTGTGAAAATAGTTGTGTTGATGGGGACTGATGTGGATATGTTGTCCATTTTCTTATATCTATTCAATCATGTCTGGTCTATTTCTACCTCTTTTCAATCCATTATTATTAGATATTTCTTTTGTAAAGAAATAGGTCTACATCTATCACTCATGTTATGCCAACATATTTCATTCCATTGAAAATAGGCTAGAGTAGCCTAGATAGAGGATTATTGACATCTGCTGCTGTCAGTGTGCAGGCTATCCCTTAAAGGCAGTTTAAAGGGATAACCAAAGTGCAGTTTCCTACCCGAAACTAGAAAGTTGCTAGGTCGGCAATCGTCTAGAGAAGGCCGCTCAGACAATGGCAGAAGTGCCGTTCATCATGTTATATTTTTTACAGTCTATGGTTATGAGGTTATGTGCCATCAAAATGATTTTGGAGACGTAATGTTAAGGTTGAAAAACTCTGTCACTTTAGCTGATGAGCTCTCACCCCTCGCTGCCGTTCGATGCTTTGCTGAACATTGTGTAGCCTACCTGTAGGTCGTTGGCACCTCAGCTTCATGTTGATCTCGACAGAGACAAAAACATGGACATTTACGTTTTAGTTTGTCAGTGAACTTACACTAAACAAGGAATGTGTGCTATTGAGGTGACTGACTGACCAATTAAATCTTTACAGAGATATCGACCAATGACAGGCTCTTTCCACACAGGCTCTTTCTACACTTTCCACTCAGTGCAAAGCGAACTGTAGGGGAAGGGTGTGACTAGTATGTGAATGAAAGACATACTGTAGATATATATCTATGAATGAAAGAGAGACCAATGCAAATTCGCTGTAAACACAATTGACGCTAGAATAACAAAATCCCGGACGACTTTGAAATTCCGCCCGGACACATTTTTAAGTTTCCAAAAGAGGACATGTCCGGACAAAAGAGGACATCTGGTCACCCTAGCCAATCTTCTTAGAGATACACAAGGGACATATGTCTGGCATGTGAGGGTGCTATGGAGAATCTGGATTCTGAAAGGATCCTTTTTTTTTTATCTTGTGCATGATTGTTATGTGAGCACCCCTACAGTCCTAGCCATGTCCACACACCTTCTCCTCCTCAGTCACTCTGCCTTCACCATCACCCACTAGAGACAATCTCACATCAGAATCTGTAATAGGGCGCTGCTCACAGGGAGCTGCTTGGCTTGGAGGAAGAGAGCGGGGGGGGGGGGGGGGGGGGACGGGTATTCCAGGCGGGTGGGTGTGTGTTGCGTGTGCGAGGTTGACAGATTGACAGTTTCATCTGTCAGTGTGTATAGTTCTGAATGCATTTAGCTCTTGGAAGATTTGTGTGAGCGAGAGAGAGAGAGAAACAGCTTGGGTATATTATTTTATTTCCAAGAATTTCCAAGAATTTGGTCGGAGGATTTGTGCTGAGGGCGACAGGGACTCAGTGAGTGCCTGTGAAGATGATGCGTTAAACACCCCACACTCCCTCTGAGTTAAACACCCCACTCTTCCTCTGAGTTAAACACCCCACACTCCCTCTGAGTTAAACACCCCATATTCCCTCTGAGGGGTTAGTGTCTCATGTAACATTCAGGTGTTCTATCTGTTCTCATTGTAATGGGACTCTTTTGTCCAGGAGAGGCAGGTCAGGTCATTTCTCATTTCGAATTGTGCTTTCCGTGGGTAGGTTGAGTTGCACTTCAGATAGCTCTCTAGTGTCCCCATCACAAGTGGACTGATGCACCTGAGACTGAGAGGCAGCGTTACGCTAGTGGACTGATGCACCTGAGAGGCAGCA
>NC_055980.1:17084442-17094442 GCF_018492685.1 Alosa sapidissima | reverse complement strand
CTTCTTCACAAATGCCTGGTTGTTTTTTTTTTAAGTTATTGCACTGTCAATATCTTGTACAACAGATGAAATAGCAAAATCTAAATGTCTAGCTTCTAGCGACAGCGTTTTTGTTGCAAACAAAATCAACCGAAGCGTGCTCAGATGATGTGATAGACGAGGCATTGTTGCTCATCTGTCCATCATTGTTCAAAGCCAGCTAAAACAATTTGATTGGTCTAAACCGCTCTGGTTCGGACATAGTTGCTTCTCAAAGGAACAAGTCCAGACCAAACTTCTCGACCTCAAATTTTGTGGGCGGAGCTCAGTTTGGGCTGGTTTTCCAGGCTAGGCAAGCACAGTGGTGAGTTTTCATATTTGTTAATGAGATAGAAGTATTAGATCTCAGTGATCGGTTGATGTGTCACAGCTTCTTTTGCTGAGATGACCAGAAGGATAAGGCACAAGGATGAATGTCTAAAAAAAGGCAGAACAATTTCCGTATAACTTTAAGTCACTTATCTCAAAGACATTTCCCAACTAAGCTATGCTCATCAAACACATTTAAAGTGAGACATCACTACTGACAGTCGTTCTAATTTAATTAACTAAAAGGTCAATTCACTCGCATGGACCAAATTCCAGTTGTAAGGAGAAATCTATTAAGTGTGGCTCTGGCAATGGTCAGAATGGTTAATAGAAAATCCAGTTTAAAGGATACTGCTACATCAATCGCTCTATTTAAGGAAGGAGTTGTCATTTTGGTGCACTGCAGACTACACTGACGGTCCAGTCATGGGAATTTCTTAACCTTTTTTGTGATGATTCCTTTACCCTATTTTCAATGTTTCCATTTTTCCTAAACTTTTAAAAGACAGAGTTTGTTTGTTTGTTTGTGTGAGTGTGTGTATTCCTCTCTATGCTATGCTATGCTGGTAGTGAGACTGCTGGTTTTAGCTGAGAGTGACAGCTAGTAATTAGCAGCTGATGCAACAGGGGTTTGGTTGAGAGAAAGAAGCATGGCATCTCTGAAGGTCTGACAGAGAGAGAAGGAGTCAGAAGTGACAGAAGACTCAAAAGAAGAGAGAGAGAGAGGGGGGGAGTAAGAAAAAGAGAGAGGGGGGGTAGTGGGAGGGAGGGAGATAGTGGGAGAGAGTGAGAGAGATAGAAAGGGGGATTGCTAAATTCTCATTGTATCCTTTGGGATTGTGTGTGTGTGTGAGAGTCTGTGTGTGTGTGTGTGTGTGTGTGTGTGTGTGTGTGTGTGTGTGTGTGTGTGTGTGTGTGTGTGTGTGTGGAAGTGAGTGTGGAAGAGAGAGAAAGGAGGAGAAAGAGACAGACAGACAGAGGGACTGAAAGATGACTAAAGCAGAAAATAGAAGCAGGTTTGGAACATTCCTTTCAAGGACAAGATGTGGGAAAAGCAAAGAAAAAAGCCAAGGATGAAGCTTGGGAAGAAAACGGGAGAATAGAGAGAGCAAACTCAAAGACAGGCAAGATATGGAGCTATATTGAGAGATAGAGAGAGGGGGGATGGAGGAGGAGAGAGGAGGAGAGGATAGAGGTCTGGAGGAGGAGGAGATGGGAGGAGAGGGGAGGATAGAGGAGGAGAGGAAGATAGACCTTGGGTTATTAGTCTGTCATACAGATTGATTCACTCACTGACATTAGACACAAAGTCACCTTTCCCTAATGGTGACTGGCAGGAATTTTCCATAATAAAACACATTATACAGTTACTGTATCATTTCCAATTAATTATAACCATCAATTACCGGGTGCACCATCATTCGATTTTACACTTACTTTTCAGTAACACTTTACTTGACGCTTTGCGATTGTTGGACTTTGCGATTGTTGGACTTTTATTTTGACAAGTTGTTGTCGTTCCGTCTTCCACATTCATGAAAGGTTTGGTATGAATGTTGACTCATGGCTCTTGAAACAGTCATGAATGCTTTATGTGCAGTTTCTGACCGCTGCTATGAATGTGTTATGAATTCACCCGTCAAGTAGGCTAAAGTGTCACCTACTTTTCTTGTGTTCTGGTACTGTGACTATTTTTATGTTGCTTTTTAATTTTGACCTGTGGTTGATGTCATTGCATTGAGATTGCTGCAGTGCTGTCCTATCAGGAGTAGCTTTAGCTCATAGACTTTTATGGAGTTGAGCACGAGATTAAGAAGTGTGCACTGCATTGTGCCTCTGTCATGGGGACTCAGTAGGCTATCGCGCCGTCCCGAGATGTTTTGAAACCCAATCTTTTCTTTTCCAGATTAGGTGATTCTTGAGTCTAGCTCATGTGTTTTATTCGTCTCCCTTGTTTTTCTTTTTTAATGTTTTCGTGAGGGCAGACCGTTTCTTTTCGCTTTGCTCTCTACTGCTGAGGCCGTGGACCAAACAAAACTGTTTGGCTGTCTGGGCCTTTTAAAGAAAGAAATTGGATGCAGGTGTTGTTGGAGCAAAGCAGAGAGAGAGGAATGAAAACACTTTAAGTTTGACCGCTCAAACTGTGACAAGCCAAAACTGGGCAAACTATGACAAGCCAATAGCCTGTCACTGACTACAGACGTGACATATGTCAGATGTTAGCCGTCAATTGCTGCCAATAACCTGCTGACAAGAACAGCTAGTGAAATGCACACAGTACACAAGCCAGTTGGAGAAGCCACATGGTTTTGGTTTAGTATGAGGCACACTGGGTTTGCAATGTGAAAATCAATTAATACATAAATAAATAAATACATCATCAGGGGAATAGTTGATGACGCAAAACAAGGAAACAGATTTAAAAAAAAAAAACATAGAATAGTCAATAGATGCATGGAATTTATAAACTGAGAAGACACTTTCAAAGTGAACAATTTCAGGGGGAACCTTTCATCAAGGTTCTTTGTATGAAGTATGGTTGATGTTAGGCAGCTGTAACCAATATTGGCACAAATGTATTCAATCTGTGCGAGTGCAAAGCAAAATCAATTTATCTTGGAAATAGCGACAAAATATCTTTGATTGAATTCTTTGAATAAATTCTTAATTTATTGGAACAGCCGGTTTGTTAAAAATATTGAGAGGCAGACAGAAATGTTTCTTTGTGAATCAGATTTACTGTTTGATTCATAATGACATGTTTTGCCTGTGGTGACTGATTCAGTTCAATAGATTCTGAATGAAACAACAATTATTCATTCACAGATGTGAAGGTGAGAATGATCCTAATTTGTACACAGAGAAAAACAAAATGCTACCAGATTCAACAGGCCCGTTAAAATCTGCCTGGTGTGGATGTTTACCAATCTGGGACATTGCAAATCAGTCTGAAATGGCCTGTTGCTGTCAACTGGTCTAATGCGATGTCCATTTTAGGGTATATTTAGAGGTCATAAGAGAAAATATCTTGGCATCGCTAAAGACACACTCTGTCCCAAGGCTTCAAAGAAAAGTTGTGTATTCTGTTTCTCCAGTCTCTTCAAAGGCAAGAAGCTGTGCTCAGATATGGAACTTGCTGGCCTCGAAATCAATTATTTATTGTAATATCTGCACACATGGACACAATACTAATACCCAAATCAACATCAAGTTACAGCTACTGTGACCTGTAACCTACTCTTAAACAAAAATCCATGAAGTGACCGAAGGCTTCTAGATCATGGCATAGTTGCTTGCTTGTGTTCTGCTTCGGTTCAGCAAGTAGAGCATTATGCCTTGGTGAACAGGTGTGTTTTTAGGTGCTTTTTAAACACGCCAAGATAAGAGAGGGGGCACTATGTATGTGGAGTGAGTGATTATTTCATAGAAAGGACCATGACTGGGTGGAGGGGTGGAGGAGATCAGTAAGATACTGGATGGAGCATGGAGGGATTTATAGGCAAGAAGGAGGATTTTATAGGTGATGCGTGTGTGTGTGTGTGTGTGTGTGCGTGTGTGTGTGTGTGTGTGTGTGTGTGTGTGTGTGTGTGTGTGTGTGGATGTGTGTGTGAGTGTGTGTGTGTGTGTGTGTGTGTGTCAGGACCCTGGCAGCTGAGTTCTGAACATATTGTAGCTTGTCAAGGGCCTTGCTGGGCAGACCAGACAGGACACCAGAGTCTGAAGGTGTGGGCCGGAGGGCCGGAGAGGGTTTGGTGCTGATGTACAGTTGGGTGTCATCGGCATAGCAGTGAAAACTGTATCCATGGTGACGGATAATCCGGCCGAGGGGGAGCATGTCCATAGGAAAGAGAAGGTGGTCAAGCATCTAACTTCCCTCTGACCAATTCAGTTATCGTGATAAATTGTCAGACTGTCTGTTGTTATTGCTTTTTGTGTTAAATTCAATTGAAGACCAAATACAAATTCAGAAACTTTCAGTGTTAACTTCAGATGACATTTTAATGATACCCCCAAAAAGCAACCATTAAAGTGGTATTCTGTGATGTTTTTAGGTCTTATCGCCTGGTTCTAGACACATGCATTCAGTTTGTTAACAAGACCTTGTGTTCTTTTTAATGTAAATGTAAATCGGGTTTCTCGGCCAAGACTTGCGTATACTGTACAAGGAATTTGGTCTCTGCATTTATCCCATCCGTGAATTAGTGAAAACACAGAGCACACAGTGAGGTGAAGCACACACTAACCCAGAGCAGTGAGCTGCTTTGCTACAGCGGTGCTCGGGAAGCAGTGAAGGCTTAGGTGCCTTGCTCAAGGGCACTTCAGCCGTTCCTACTGGTTGGGGATCGAACCGGCAACCCTCCAGTTAGAAGCCAGAAGCCCTAACCAGTAGGCCATGACTGCCCCTTTTCTGTGAGTGCATCATGTGTTACCATGTCATTATTTGCACACAGGTTGCCCTGTTCCTGTTCGTACTCTCTGTTCTTTTTGATATAATATATGCTATATTACAGAGTATTTTTTATCATTACTGTAACACTCATCTTGGCGTCCTGTCGTTAGCTTCATTCCAAGGTGTTATATCTAATTTTGTGATTTCTTTGTGTCTCGAACAGAGCTACCACCACCGCCTTAATTCAATTTCTCCCATGTGCTTTCTTGACATTTCAGAATTCTCTGCTACTCACAGAGCCATCTGTAAGGGGCTCACAAGCAGTCTACCTCCACAGTGGATGAGTGTGTCTGTTTGATTTAAGAAAAAAGTTAATTGTCCGTTTGGTTTCAATGCATCAACAGACAATTCAGTTTTAAGCCTCTTGTTTTGCACACTAATTTACATCACTTCCTGATAGCCAGATCCCAGCCCGGGTATCAATCCGGCTCCCGGATGCCAAACTACACACCAACTTTGACATCCATAGCTTCGGCAAAGCTGTGCCAGTCTTGCTCTTAAATATTTGCCAATTAATCTTCTAAGGATTCAATAAATTCCTTGAAGTGCTTGATGGAGTCTGCTTCTCTCTCTCTCTCTCTCTCTCCCTCTCTCTCTCTCTGTCTTTCTCTTTCTATACCCACCCCTTTCTATCCCCCCTCTCTTTCCTCTTCTAAGGATTCAATACATTCCTTGAAGTGCCTGATGGAGTCTGCTTCTCTCTCTCTCTCTCTCCCTCTCTCCCACTCTCTTTCCCCCTCTCTCTCCCTCTCTCTCTATCTCCCTCCTTCTCTCTCTCCCTCCCTCTCTTTTCCCCCTCGCTTTCCCGCTCTCTCCCTCTCTCTACCTCCCTCTCTCTCTCTCTCCCTCCCTCTCTCTCTCTCTCAGGTTTAGGCTCTGGTGTCTGGTGATAGCTTTAATCTGCTGCATGTGTACTGTCGAGGCCCATCTTAGCCTCCTCACTGAGCGCAGTAGTGAGGGAAACAGGGGAAAGAGGGATTTTTACAAAAATGGGAAAGTCCTGTTATGAAATATGGTGGATTTAGGCAAATAGATGATTTTTTTGTTATGTGAGATGAGAGAGTGAGTGCTTTTCTCATTGCAAGTTGATGCCGCTTTATGGAGGCCCTTGGTCTATTATGTTGTGTTGAATTTTCTTTTCAAAAAGCACATTGGCAGATGGCCTTGACTGGAAGATGCAGCTAGGCTCTTTCAATCACTCAATTTATCAAGGAAGTCACTGTTTTCTCCCTTCCACTCCAAAGCCACTTTTTTCTCTCTTTCTGCTTTGACAGTTTCCAAAAAGGATTTAGAAACTCCAGGGGAGGGAAGTGTGTTGAGTCTCTGATTGCTTGGGTCCCTTAGGATTGCCGGTCACTGTGTATCTTGCGCAAATCAGCCGCAAATCATAGCTCAATGGAGAGAGAGAGAGAGAGAGAGAGAGAGAGAGAGAGAGAAAAACAAGAAAGTTGAGGACAATTCCCCTTCCTGCTTTTCTTTTTAAGTAGAAGTTCTAAAGTTCTACGGACACTGAAGACCATTAACAGGCTTCACAACCTCAACCCCCCCCGACCCCCCCCCCCCCCCCCCCCCCCCCCCACACACACACACACACACACACACACATACTATAATTATAGTAGTCATAGCAACACATTATTTTCAGTGTGTGTGGTTTATATGCTCTTTTAGAGCAGTGCTCAATTTCTGTAGGGCTTGAGGCTGTAGCAGATGGCTTGACAAAATGTTCCAGAACCGCCAGTGTGTCTAAGTATGTTTCATTTTCAGCTTCTGATAACCCCATTTACTGGGCTATCATCAGTTCAGTAAGACTGACACAAACAATTAAAAGACTATATAGTCAGTGTAATTTTCCACAGTGCTTTGTTCAGCTTCAAGGAAGATGAAGTCATCAAAATATATTTATTGTTGTAACACATGTCCATCGATTGTCCATCTTTTTATTTTATTTTTATTTTCCCTTTATTTAACCAGGGGGGTCATATTGAGACTATAGTCTCTTTTTCAAATTGATTGTTTGCTTGATGAGGAATTGCAGAAACTGATGGGTTAACATGCATTTATGGGTGTGTTCGAAACGGGTAAAGTTGCTGCCTTTTAAGATATCTAACTGGGGAGCAAGGCAGCAAGTGCGGTTCGAAACCGAAAAAACTAATTCTGCTGCCTTTTAAGATATCTTAGAATTCCCAAATAACGGTCATTTTTGAAGGCAGCATCGATACACACTTCATGCTGCCTCCCTTGCGGCAACATCTGAAACAGCTGTGAAAGGTAAACAAACATGGCGGATGACATCGGTAATGGCTGCTGAATCTGTTTAAAATGTCATTTGTGTGACCTTATTTTGCTTAGATTTGTAGATTACAGATTAGAAATAAACAATTTACTATCTGATTATACCATTGTTGTAACCATTAATAGCGTCTGGTCTGATGTATCTGCCGGCCGTAAAACTAATTTATACCGTTAGCCTGCTAGCTTACATAAGCTAATTTAGTTTAACGTCAGGCCTTTGCTAACGTCATACCGTAGTGTTAACCAAAGATTCTAGAGTGCTTCGCTCATTTTTAAAAGATGCATTTAATCCAAAGTCATGTCTAGTGAGACAGCTCTCTATGTAGGGAGGGAGGCAGTAGGCAGCTGTCTCCCGTTTGGAACACACCCTATGTGTTCATTGCAACACTCAATGGTATCCATAGGAATAAGTGGAACTTTGAAGTTCAGCTGTGTTCTAAAAGTTTACTCATTCTCTAAATAGGGCACTATGTAGTGATTCAGCCATTGGCCATTAGCAAACACTATATTGAGTGAGTGAATGAGTGAGAGAGTGAGTGAGTGAGCCAGTGAACATTTCAAACACAGCTTATGTCTATTTATAAACAGCACTTAGAACCTATATAGGGTATTGTATCAGTGCATTGTGCTTTGGGTGCATGGGTGGATGAAAAGCACCTGTGTTCCGCAGGACAGAATAACAGCTAAACCATACAAAGCTGTTCCATGCTGTGGCCAGCACCTTCCTAATACACTCCACTGTAAGAAATGTGTAGCTGTGTTTCAGCTGTTGTTTTTTTTCTTCTGGAGGCTGAGGATACTTCCTAGGCTAAACATTTAGAAAAAGGTTTGATTTGCATTGCAGGCTTGCGGTGCTTAAAGCAACATGATTGGTCTTCTCATTCTGATTCTGATTCTTATGGCTGTAAACTCATTTTGATGCCACACTGACTTTTAATAAGTCTCTGACAGACGGTCGCCAAAAGGCAAACAGAAAATTGTTTTCAAACGTTCGTCTCTGTTTGAGAATTTGAACGCACCTCTGGTGTTGCACTATGTAACGTTGTTAAAGTATGACCTTTTTATCAGCTTTAGACTAATTAGGTACTGCAGCGCTAATTGGGTATCCACTCTGTTTAAAATTGAGACTGAGGCTTCCTCAGATGATTGGGTTTGATTTGAGTAAAACTATCAACTCACAAATGCTTGACAAAACATGACATATGTTATGCGAAAACAGTTCAGTTTGTTGCTGTTGTTGTTGGTGATGCACGTATTGATGACAGTGATGTGTTGGCTCAAAGCCAGGAAACGGTGGGCATGAGTATGCATGAGTATGATTGGTCTCGAAAATGTACATAATTCAGTGTGAGCCTCTCTCTCTCTCTCTCTCTCTCTCTCTCTCTCTCTCTCTCTCTCTCTTTCTTTCTCTCACTCTCTCTCTGTCTCTCCCCCTGTCTCCCTCTCTGTCACTCTCTCTGTCACTCTTTCTCTTTCTCTCGGACACACACACACACACACACACACACACACACACACACACACACACACACACACACACACACACACACACACACACACACACACACATATAGAGAAGGAGAAAGCATGTGGGGTCAAAGTGCCAGATTTCAAATTGTGTGTGTGTGTGTGTGCACGAGCATGTGTGTGTTTGTTTATAGAATGTTGCAGCATGCAATTTAACATCCTTTTTTTACTGCCATCCATTCATATAAATATGTGAAACATAATTGGTATGTGAGAGCATTTGTTTGTGTGATGCGTTTCTTAATCACAGCCTTTGTGTGTGTGTGTGTGTGTGTGTGTGTGTGTGTGTGTGCGTGCGTGCGTGTGTGTGCGTGCGTGCGTGTGTCTGTGTCCTCCTCTGTCAATGCCTCTCCGTCACATCCATGTGTATGAGTCTAAATTCATGTGCTTGTTTCATTAATAACCCACCGAGAGCAGAAAGCCAGACACTTACATTATAGAAGGGGGGAAAAAAACAATCAGCCATCATTGGGAACATCAGGTCATCAAAGACCCTGTTTAATTGAAGTCCTGTTGCTCAGGTCAACACAGGAGGCGGTCACAGTGCCACAGTAGACGGTCACAGTGCCTGGACTGATTTACTTGCCCGTAGAATAACAAATAATGGCATAAGCAGTGATTGGAAGAGACCTACCTGTGCCCTCTTTGTGCATTGTGTGTGTGTGTGTTTGTCTGTGTGTGTGTGTGTGTATGCGCACGCGTTTGTGTTATGGGTATATGTGTGTGTGTGTGTGTGTCTGTGTGTGTGTGTGTGTGTTATGGTTATGTGCATGTGGTGTGTGTGTGTAAGAGAGAGAGAGAGAGAGAGAGTGTGTGTGTTATGGGTATGTGGTATGTGTGTGTGTGTGAGTGTGTGTGTGTGTGTGTGTGTGTGTGTGTGTATATCCTTCACCTGTTTGTAAGTATGTCGGCTGCTCTGGAGGCTGAGGCCCTGCATATTCATCAGAGCCTGGATTGGCTTGGCGGGGCTGATGAGAGACGCACAGCTGTTCACCGCTGGCGTGGGGCCAATTCTGAGAGCCTTCCAATAAACTTGTTTATGGTCCTAAGTTTGTGATTAAGCCTTTGATGGCGACGACGGTAATTAACTGCTCCCTCTCGAATCACAGTTCCCCTAGTTTTGTTTTGGCCATGCAGCTTGAGCTGGGTTTTTTGTTTTTATTTTTGTTGTTTTGTTTTGTTTTGTTGTCCCTTTCTGTCACATTACCATGAATCACAGGTCGGTGTCATTCCAGGCACGGATGAAGGAGGAAGAGGAGGGGTTTCACCGGCTCGGGTTACACGTGAACTGCAGACAGATGTGCCGGTCGGCGAACCTCCCCAAATTAATTACCGGCCACTGTCGGCCGTGTCAGGCATGACACTGCTGCAGCGGACGCC
>NC_055980.1:17056942-17081942 GCF_018492685.1 Alosa sapidissima | reverse complement strand
CTCCACCATACTGAACACCTGATGTAATCTGAGGGAGACTCCTCAGCTCCTGCTGCAGGGATCAATAGAGATGACTTGGATGTTTGCAAAGTGCTTGATTGAGGCCATCACATCCCCAAAGATTGCTTTTTTGGGTGTGCCTCAGACCAAAGATGTATATTTTGATTTCTTTCTCACTAATTTTATGTGATCAAGATGAGGACTGATTGCCTGGGCAACCAATTATGGGATGGCTTGACCCTTTGAACTTTAAGACAGGCACTTTCTAGCTAGTGTTAAAAAATGGGAAATGTAATTAATTTGAGGTTTACATTAATTTAACGTTTTTGCCACTCAATTTCACACTGATGTTCAATGAAAATCCCTTCAATTTTCTCAAATGAGATTTCTCAGAGTTTGTTAATTATGTGCACATCCGTTAAAATGAGTAGAGTGAGTTAATTGTCAATCTGCAGTTGTAGAAAGAAAAAATACTGATATAAGTCAGTCTGTGTGTGTGTGTGTGTGTGTGTGTGTGTGTGCGTGTGTGTGTGTGTGTGCGTGTCTGTGTGTGTGCATGTGCGTGTCTGTGTGTGTGTCTGTGTCTGTGTTGGAGGCCGGTGGGAAAGAGAGAAAAAGTGACGTGTGTGTGTGTGTGTGTGTGTGTGTGTGTGTGTGTGTGTGTGTGTGTGTGTGTGTGTGTGTGTGTGCACGTTGTACCCTATAATTCAAAAACTGAAAAATGTTGTACGTAACAACATTTATCATTTATCATTCCAAAGCCATTTAAGGTTATGTGTCCGAAGACTGTTGTGCTGTTTAACGAAGCAATAAAAGTAGCATTCTCAGGGCTAATCGAGTATCTGGAGCATCAGCACTTCCGCTGGTCTGAAGGAAGGAGCTTTCCTCAGAGACACATTAGACTATATTACTGTTCTAAGAAATGAGCACTATTCTTTGTAGAAAAGGGGCAAGAAACTGAGGTTGTTAGTAAAACCTCCTGAAGACCCAACTCTTCTGAGAGTACCTCCTCTCCTAGCACTACTAGCAGCTGGACATTATTAACCCTTAAAGGAGTACGGAATGTTGAGAAATGAACGTTCTAAAGAATATCTGGGTTCATTGAATTCAACATAGAATTTTAGAACCTTCAATTGTTGCGGAACTTAGAATGTTCAAAAACCTACACCTTTAAGGGTTAACCTACCACTTACCACGACCCTCTTCCCTATCACGACTATCCCTCTTCTCCCTCCCTCGACTTAACTTCACTTGAACAGTATTCCTTTCTATGGGAGTAGTACCTTTTTTTTGCTGCACTAACATGTCCTAGTCACACTGCATCTTGATTAGTCCCTTTTTTTTGTAAGTTGCTTTGGATAAAAATGAGTAAATGTAAGTGTACAAATGTGAAAGGATGTGAATTGTGAGCATATCTTACAGAGCTGTGCAGCAGATCCTTGTGCAGGTGGATCTGCACCTCCTAATCTCTAGTTTCACAAAGGACCAGCCTCATCCGTTTTAGCTTGCAGCTTTATGAAATAGTTATAATTATATAACATCAATCATCAGAGTTTCAAAGAAAAAAACATGCCTGAGATGAAAGTGCAGTTTAATTGAAATATAGAGTGGGTGGATGATAATTGAAAATATGCAATAGACTAATTTAAGTGTCTTTGATGATGGCAAATATCCAAGGATACATGCTTTATGTTATGCAAATACCATTGTTTCCAACTTCCAACTTTTTCTCTCCTCCTGTATGTGTGTGTGTGTGTGTGTGTGTGTGTGTGTGTGTGTGTGTGTGGAGATTATCATTAATCAGGATTATAAACACTATTTGTGATTGAAGCTTATGCCATCAGTAGAATGGAACAAGCATATTGGCATTATTCAACAGCATCATTTCATTTCAACATACAGTTAAAAGCTGCAAGCCTTTATCCGGGCTCCTGTATTACTTAGCGCTAATTGTACATGCCATTAACAAATGGCAGTGAGTTATCTCAAACCCATCTGACGTTGAAAACACACTAGTTCCATCACTGAAAGGATGACGTAATTAATTTGTGCTAAAGGGATCATTTTAATTTGCTTCCTTTTTGTCTAACTCAGCCTTTGCCTGATGAGTCAGCCTGTAAAGCCAAACAAACCCTGTTATCGCTGCTGGGACTTTGTTAAGGCTTTTCTTTGAGCTTCTAAATGGCCTGCAGTGGCAGACTTTCAAGCAGAAGCGTGTTTTCGTTTTTAAGTTTTTGTTTTGTTTAAGTTTGGCATTACATTTCATGCCATGTGCTTCACTAAAAGAAGGACTTTAATGGTGTAAAAAAAAAAACAGAAGATGAATATCCTGGGCCCTAATTTAAAAGTCTATCAACAAACAAAGTTCTTGAGGATGAACTATAGCTATTGTGGCATTTAGTGGACTCATTAATAATGTTTGCTGTTAAGGTCTTGCCCATAGTGTTAGATTAGCTAATAGATGTTGCCTAGTCAATAAATTATCTGTAGTGAGACTAAAGGGTTACACTTTACTTGACAGTATCGACATAAGAGTGACATGAGACTGTCATGAACATGTCATAAACAAGTCATAAACATTGACATAACATCTGTCATTAAGTGTCATTCGTTTTTTGTCATAAGAAGTTAAGGTTATGATTAGGTTTAGGGTTAGGGTTAGGGTTAGGGTTAGGGTTAAGGTTAAGGTTAGAATAATGGTTAGGGTTAGGGTTCATATGTCATGACAGTGTCATGTGTTCATGACAGTGTCATGTCACTCTTATGTCGATACTGTCAAATAAAGTGCTACCGACTAAAGACTGCTCTTTGCCCATCATTCAATTAGGGCCCCCAGTGTCTTTCCTTAACAAGCCCTTGAAGTAATAATTTTCTACATTTCTTGAGGAGCAACATTTAAGTATTAAGCTTTATTTTCATTGCCAACAAAATGCACACCTTATATTTTGAACAACCAACATCGGCAGGTCTCTTCCTCTAACACAATGCCATCGCTAATCAGGTGTTAGTCTGCCGTCTGAAATCTCATATTGCGACCTTGGCAAATTAAAGGCAACCAGATTGAAGGGGCCTCCTCCCCTTCGGCTCCTCAGGTGGCAGTGTAAGCTGTTGTCCAATGTCAGCCTCTACTTGATGGAGGTTGTTTTGTATTGCTTTGCTTTGTTTACTTTCGGGGTGTGCGGTGTGGTGTGTGCTGTGCATGGTGATCAGGAGCCAGTCGTTTAATTGGCCACTCTCCAGGAAGGCGCAGCATGCGTACTCGAACTCTTCTTCTTTGGCTTTAGCAATAGGGCCCTTATTAAAGTCAAAGATAAGTCAAAGATAAGGAAGCAGACTGCCTCCTTCCTCGGCCACACGGGTGTATGATTTAGCGCATGAGCGGGCATACTTTGTATGCCTCCAGGTGCGTTGGCGACTGGACGGATGGCGTATCAAAGATGGCACTCGCGCCCCTAAACCATGCCAGCTTGACGTGATCGAACATCACCTCCAACTGTCTCTCAAGTTGGCCGCTTGCTTGGCAGCCGTTTCAGCCGGGCGATCATGGAGAACGTGCCCATCTCCAGCAAACAGCAGGCCAAGGCCTCTTTGAAGTCCGGAGAAAGAAATCTGCAGTCTAAATATGTCCAGTGAAGTCGCTCCAAAGGCTCAGATTTATGACAGGTTTGCAGGAGCAGACTTGATATCACCTCCAAAAAACATCAGCGTTGCCATGGAGCACCAACAGGCAGGGAACACATTTCGGAGAGGTGCCTTTATATCTCCTCTTCAAAATGTCAAAGCCTCAGAGGGCTCTTATACGCTCCGCTGTTACCAACTATTACCTTTTTATTACTACATTAGTGGTTCTTATTGACGTGTAATTAAGTCATTTCATGTATATACATTTTATTTCACATTACCAGTGTCTTATTTCATATTACTAAATCAGAAATCTGGTTACCTGTACAATGTGCCGGTCAATCACTTCATTATCTTCTTCTACCATGAAGACACTTAAATAGAATGTAGCCTATTAGTGGGTGATATTAGTATTCCACCTCTAATTGTCCTTTCATTAATCAGGGGAAAGAGTCCATGTCTGAGCTGAAGATCCCACTTCTCCCTGAGGACTTCTTCCACAGGCGACTGAACTCGGCTTCTGTTGACTGAAGAGTGCAAGAGAGAGAGAGAGAGAGAGAGAGAGAGAGAGAGAGAGAGAGAGAGAGAGCAACAGAGAGAGAGCAACAGAGAGAGAGAGAGTGTGTGCTGAGAAGAACGTGTGATGTTCCGAGCGTGACCGATCGAATCCAGATGATCTGTAAAGCACTTCCCAGAGTCTCCTGAAACCTGTTCTATATAACTGATGATTAGCCATCAGACACTATTGTGTCTATTGGTTCTATTGGTGTGGTTAGTGTGGTTGGGAGTAGTGGTTAGATGAGTGGGTTAAAGATATAGAGATAGATTCTCCCAGGAGCCCTTGTCTTGACACTCTGTGCAGTGGCAGCAGCATTGCCTTCTGTTCTCCTAATTGTGTATGAGCACAAGCCTGGAAGGTGTGTAGTCTCTCTCTCTCTCTCTCTCTCTCTCTCTCTCTCTCTCTCTCTCTCTCTCTTTTCTTTCTTTTTCCACACTTTCACACTCTTCAGACAATCCATTTTCCGGTGTCTAGCTAGCGTTTTTCTTTACCTCTAATGCATGCAGAGGTCTCTGTGAGCGAACCAGTGAACACCTATAATTGATTCTATCACAAAAGTCGGCTAAATGAAAGGCCCTAATTGGCTGATAATTCTCCATGCCTCGCCTGGAAGAGTGTTTGCCCCTGTGTCTCTCATTTCTTTCTCTTAGTCCATGCTGAAAAGAAAGAGTCATTTCATGGTGTCTTTTTTTGCTTTTTAACTGTAACACGATGTCTTGGAGTTGTTATTGTCTGATAGCAGATGCACATTCAGTCTAGTCTAAAGTGTGGCCTCTTGTGTACAGACGAGTAATATGATTCACTGATATTGTTCTGGGAGCTGAAGAAAAAAGAAAATAACATTAAATGTTCAGCGTCTGTTCCATCATGTCTGTGCCCCAGCCCCTTTCTCTGTCTGTCCATTTATCTACAGTATATCCACCTCCCAGCTGTCTGTACACCTAGAGAGATCAATCAGGAAAGTCTGTTACAGCCACATGGCACGATAAACATGATGTGAAACTCCAGAATCACCCAGCATCTCTCAGTCAGAACACAGAGACACGAGGAGATTGTATTTGATGGAGGCCAGAGAGTTCTCTTGATAGAAAATGATAATGGTTTTCCTCAAAAGGCTATCGAAGTCAGTATTTTCAGCTGCCATAAGAGGCATTAGTTACTTGTCCTATCTCGCAATGTCAATGGAAGTAAAACATTATTTGTGTATCCTCCCTGGGCTTCGGATCCACTACAAAATGTAATAGGTTCTTCACTGATCCATGCTACAACCTGCCACCAAATGTCATTAAAATTGGGTAGATGTTTTTTTCTATAATTCTGCTGAGAAACAGACCAACATACTGTAGGCTACAGATAAATAAACAAACAAACAAATAAATAAACAGACTGAACTGAAAGCATAAACAAATAAATACAGTACATTTAAATGTATCATAATTTGCAGAGGCTTTCACCCAGCAGTAGAGAGTTACCGAGTAAACAATGTATGTCATCATTTCACATTACTCCATTATTGTGGTTTGCTTTTCACCTTACCTGGCCTGGAGAATCATGATTGGAAATCGAAAAAAACAAAAACACTCCCCCATTTTATCCAACTGTGTGAAACTAGTTGGATAAAATGGGGGAGTACATCATCCCTGAGAGGGAATTCCCAGTGCGTAGTTGTGTGCCGCCAATTGTCTCCACTTCTTCCACCTCCTCTTCCTCCACCCTCCTCTCCCTCCACCCTCCTCTCCTTATCTCTCCCACCCTCGCGCTATGGTGAGCTGGCCTGGCCTATGGGTGATTCCCGCGCTGCAAGGCCTGTCATAGCGAGATAACGTGTTTGCAGTGGACACTGTTTCCCATCGGACCCCCACTGAATAATGGATCCAGGCTCCCTAAAAGACTGAGTGACTCAGAAATGTTGGAATTTGATTGGTTACGTAATTATATGTGAAACAGGTGTCACTGGAAAACATCACGAGAAAAAAAGGAATCAAATCAGGTTGTGTGTCAGAGCATCACCTTTTTTCCCCATTTAGCCTCAATAGTGGCTGAAGTACCACAGTGAATGTATAACCCACAGTCTCTTTTCTTAGAAACACCATCCGGCCCCAAGAAAGCCCATTTAAAATTCCCATTCATGTCCCGGAATAATAACTTCTTTCCATCCCATGGAAAGTCTATTTCCATGGACTCCTCAGGCAGTCTCTCCTCAGCGTCCCAATCGCTGCCAAGATTATGGCTGAAAGGAAATCAATTTGAGGGCATTTGGGGAAAATTGTTCCCAGTCAGCGGGTAGATAATTACTGTACCTTGCCATCACCAAGTGGATTCTTCATGCGCTTTTTCATGTCAACCGCCGGACAGACGCTAGTTGTTTTTGGGGATTCTTTTGTCCAAGCACCACGTGAGTGTGTGTGTGTGTGAGAGAGAGTGTGTGTGTGTGTGAGAGAGAGAGTGTTTGTGTGTGTGTGTGTGTGTGTGTGCGTGTGCGTGTTCGTGTGTGCATGTGTGTGTGTATGAGAGTTTGTTCTGAGATGTACATACAGTGTTCATAATTGATCTGTGAGAGCATTCTACTTTTGTCTGCTGGTTTATGTATGTGTTTGTATGATTGGTGAGTGTGTCTATGTCCATATATCTTTAATATATGGCTCTTCACAATGCTAGTAGAACGCTCCATTGACTTGAATGGGATTTCCCAACGTTCTACGGTAAATTATTTCCATGTAATTACCACTGCAAACAAATAATTACCGCTGTCAATGGCAACAGGTTTTGTCCTTCCGATTTAAGGCTTTCATATCACTTTGCAAGTAGTCTGGTCACTTCATGCAATGGAACTTCATTTATTCATTCATTCATTCATTTGTTTCTCAGCAAAAGCCATGATGAAACGTTTTGGCAAGTAGGCGTTATGTAGAGAACGTCAGTCATTATCGGAAAATAAGTCCCTTTAGGACGAAACAAGTCCTGTTCACCCTGTAGGGACTTATTTTCTGATAATGACCAGCGTTCCGCACATTATCCCTATGTACCGAATGTACATATAACCCCTCCCTCCTCCTCTGCCCCCAGCTCTGACCAATGTGAAGCTGTGGGCCATTGACCGCCAGTGTTTCCAGACCATCATGATGAGAACTGGCCTTATCAAGCAGACAGAATACATGGAGTTTCTCAAGAGGTGGGTCAGCTCTCTCTTTCTTTCCGTTTCTCTCCCCTGCTCTTTCTTGTCTTTTCTATATCTCCCTTACATGTTCTCATCTTCTCTCTTCCTCTCACTTTCTCTATTCATCCCATCCCTCTTTTCCTCTCTCTCTCTCTCTCTCTCTCTCTCTCTTCCTCTCAACACGCTCAGTCTCTCTCCTTCTCTCTGTCACTTTCTCTCTCCCCTTATCCTCTTTCTCTACCCCCCTCCCCCTTCATGCTTCCCTCCCTGCATCCCTCCTTCAATCGCTCCCCTTTTTTATCTCTTCCCTTCATCTCTCTGACCTATTCAGCCTCTTCTCCACCTGTTTGAGCGTCCGACTTCACCTTCTCTGGTCTCTTTCTTCTATTCATTTCTCTGGGTTTTGTCCCTCCTCTCCTTTCCCATTTTTCCCGAGCCACAATCATGGATTGGCTGACCTTTTCCCTCCCTCATGGTCCCCTCCTCCCCCTCATTCCTCCTTCCTCCTCTACCTTACTGTTCTGCCTTATCTCCCTCCTTCTTTTTCGCTCTCTCTCTCTTTCCATCCAGGAAATGCTCACTCTGAAGTTATTAGCGAGGCTCTAAGCACACTTTTCCTTGCTTTTCTGTGTGAAGAGGGTACCCCTCTGCCTCCACCCACGCACGCATGCACGCACTCACGCACACACACACACACACACATTCTTTTTTCAAGGGTATAGACCATGACGCGCTATTTATCACAGACAGAGTGTTTTATCAGTAGTGTGGAATTGTATATTTGTGTCAGACTAGACGCTGCAGGCTGTCATTATGTCAGTCATTGACTGGGATAATTCAGATTTATTTTCGCCTTCTGAGTACATTGCTTGTTTTCTGTTGCCTCCTGTAATTCCACCGTCACATTTTTACAGTTTTTCACAATTGCTAAAGCACATTTTTTGAAACCTGCCACACTTTTTCTCAAAACTATAAACACAAGTCCCAAATCTCAAACTACATTCCCAAAACCTTTGCCCAACTCTGCAAAACTGAGCACCTGTGCGCCTAAAAACAGTTGCACCTGTGCTCAAAACCAAACGCTGTCTTCAGATCATCTCACAAAGCAGTCAAAATGAAAACACTACTGAGCAGTCATTAGACATTACATCAAAAGCAGGAAAACACAGTGTTCTCATATAGGTCCAGGAGAAATGTTACAAGTGTCACATGTACAACACGTAAATGAGAAGTGATGAGCTTGATCCCACAGTCAGCCTGTGTGAACAGATAAAATATCTCACTGAGCATCATGATTCACTTGGCAAACATTTGTGTGTGTGTGTGTGGGGGGGGGGTGTAAAAGTTGTCAAAGCCTCAGTGGAAGTAGTCGTTACAGGTTTTTCCAATAGCTAAAACACAATTTTGCAAACTACGCTGGTTTTGCTTTGTCATATTACTAAAATAATTCAAATTGTAGAAAATTCTTCTTTCTTCTTTTTTTTTTCACCAAACAAGTCTGTGCAACATATTCACATGTATAGGCCAATTAGCTCATGTAGTGTCATTTTGAATGGCAGTGTTTTGAAATGGCAAACGTGACTTTATGTCAGATTGTTGTGTCTTATGCAGAGACCTGTGTTCAGTGCATTTAAAAAGTGGCATTTTGAATTGCAAAAGGTGTGTAAAGCAGAAAATGTGTTTAGAATTTTGGAGACTTGAGAAGAAGTTTTGCTCTTTGTGTGTCAGTTTAAATAATTGTGCTACGCATGTCATTTTAGTGTGTTAGCAATTGGAAAATAACTTTAAACAAGCCACAAATTCCCAGTGTCAGCAAACAGAAAAGGGGTACGGAGGGATCGTCCAATCACATCACATCACATCCACCAGAGTTGTGGATGCTCAGCTTGATGTGACGGTATTGGCAGATGCTGCACTCAGGAAATGTCAAGCAGAAGAAAGAAGGAGATGCCAGGTCAAAAGAACATGCCCTTCCTCTAGCTGCTGCCCCTTACCTCCCTTATCAGAGTGAGAGGAGAGGAGGAGAGAGTAGAGGAGAGGAGGGGAGAGGAGAGGAAAGGAGGGGAGAGGAGAGGAGGGGAGAGGAGGTGAGGAGAGAGGAGAGGAGGGGGAGAAGAGAGGAGAAGAGGGGAGACGAGGGGAGAGGAAGGGAGAATAGAGAAAATGAGGGGAGAGGAGAGGAGGGGGAAAAGAGAGGAGAAGAGGGGAGAGGAGGGGAGAGGAAGGGAGAATAGAGAAAATGAGGGAAAAGGAGAGGAGAGGAGGGGTGAGGGGAGATGAGAGCAGCTGGTGAAACTGAGCACGGTGCAGAAGCATTAGGGACGGTCCCCTGGCATCTCCAGTAATCTCCACAAGACATCTCGTTGTTTGCCCAGCTACATTTCATCTTTGGCAATGGGGAAAAGGGAGGAGGGGTGGAATGTGTCTTTTTTGGGATGGCGGGAGATTGTCTTCTTGTCAGCATGACAATTTTACTGAATCCCACCAGCATTAATCTAGTTAACAGTAGGAGAGCTCTGGAGGGAAATGCTTGATATGAAGAAATCCTCTGTGTAGATGTGAGCTTTTGGCTCTCAGAGAAACAAGTGGCGTATTGAATTCTTACAGATGATAGATTGTGTGTGGTTATGATGATATACTGCAGAGGTGAGTTCCAGAGGTGATAATGACATCGGAGCGACTTTAATTTGTTGATTGTCTAATCTCTCTCTCTCTCTCTTTATTTGTCCCTCTGTCTTTTTCTCTCCCTCTCTCTCTCCCACTCCTCTTCCTCTTATTCTCTTCATTCTCTCCAGTGTTCCAACTTTTCAAGGCCTTCAAGAGGAGATTCTCAGCAAGCTGGCAGACGTGCTCGAAGAGGTAGGATGCCCCTTCCAGCACCAATGACAAACTCCCCATTGATTTTCCTGTCGTCATCCCCCGTTCTTTCTCATTAACTCGCTTCAGGGTCTTCGGGAGAACACAATCATCACCCATGGTTCGGTTTGATTTCACATTCGCCTCTTTTAACAGCTAGGCATTGAGGGGAAGTCACCACTGCATTCAGCAACAGTAGCTGTGTGGAAAAGAAAACACTGACTGCATAGTAATACTTGAACTGAAACATCTGTGCGAATGAGATTTGAATACTCTCCCCTGGAGCAGGTGTTTTCCCCCCTCTGACAAACTCAATCAGTGACAACAGGTCGGTGGCAGCGTGCGGTGGCCCTGTGTCGCTGACGGGGAACACACAAGAGGCACGCATGGTGATGCCCGTTTCCAGTCCATTAGGGGCTGACGGTGAGCAATCGAACCAATTTCCGTCGGCGTCCGCCGTGATGAGCCACTTCATTAGCCTTTGCCTGGCACTCCATCAGGGCCAGCAAGGCAACAGGTGACGTCTATCGCCATGTGTTTTAATGGGGAGGAATAGTTACTTTCTCTCTCTGTCTCTCTCTCTCTTTCGCTCTCTCTCTATTCTCTGTGTGTATGTATGTGGGGTGTGTGTTTGTGTATGTGTTTGTGTGTGTGTGTGTGTGTGTGTGTGTATGTCAGGTCAGTGTGTCTGTGTGTGTGTAAATGAACATACCTCAAGTCTTGAAGTCTTGCCCCAGAGACCCTGAGGATGTCCATTTCCTACACATGAGCCATGAGACAGATGCAGAGGTCATTTCCCTCCCCTTCCTGCATTTCTATGCTGTGCCTTAGTCGGCGCCACAGCTGGGATAAGATTCTGAAATCCAATTGGTTGCCTCTGGGTTTCCAGGCCACTTAGACCCGTGCAACAAGATGGCTGCCACGCAAGCATATGAGAAAGAAAACAAAAATCAGCTCGGGAATACAGCTTGCCAAAGCTGAAGACAGCTTGCCAAAGGGATGTCATATATAATGTTTACCCTAGCATTTGTCTGACGTGTAAACATTCATCATATGGGTCGGGGCAGGTTTTGTGGAGGAGTGGAGGATGCATCTGTGATTCCAGCAGATTGCAACAGGCTGCAGTGTGATTAAATTGACACCTGAGGCACCAGATAATAAGATGCTACCAGGTTGATACTGTCAGCTGCTGCTGTTTGCCAAAGATAAGTCAGCTCACATCCGCACTATGTAAAGGAGCTATTTGTAGTTGTCTTTAGTTAACAATATTCAGAATGAAAACACTAATGCTCTTTGTTACCCAGATATTCGCTAAAGTTAGCATGCAAACCAGCTAGCGCCAGGTCCGCTCTCTTGTAGTGTGACTTTGTACCATGTGTGCAGCTGTATGAAATACAATCCAAGTCAGTGGAGTGCTGTCGCAAATGTAATTTTGTGTTCAAGTCGACTCGATTCCACAAAGTCCCTTTGAGTGTTTTTCACAAACCTTTAATCAGACGCCTAAAATGTTGTTTTGTCAATGGCATCCCTCATATCTCAGCAGCGCCTTCACCTGGAGATGCTTCCAGAAGTTAAAAATGTGTGCTGCGCTCTCTCTCTCTCTCTCTCTCTCTCTCTCTCTCTCTCTCTCACTATAACACATTTGAGAAGGAACATCTTGTTACAGTAATTTATGCAAATGAATGTTAAAGTGCAGCAACATCATTTAGTATTGGGAAGATTGTGCGCAGACATCTCGAAAGCTGAGCAGAAATGGCTGCACTAGTCATCTCATCGGCATGGAGACCAGCCGCACGCTCATTAGTGTTCATTATGAAGCACGAGCAGCCAGAGCCAGTGAGGACCTGTCTACACACAACATGTCAGATGATACTAAACAGAACTGCTGTTGACTAAATAGCGATTTGTGTGTGTGTGTGTGTGTGTGTGTGTGTGTCAGAAAGAGAGAGAGAAATACTTCAGTGTTGATTGGCAGAATCTGCATAGAAAAACAGCATTCATGGTTCTTTTTGTGGCTTTTAATTATTTATTTTTTTCTTTGTGAAGAGGAAGTGTGTATCATGTACACAAGACAAGCTCAGGCATTGTTAGCATGACACTGATTTGCATATTGATACTCTTCTGTCCCCATTGTAAGGTAAACCTCACAGACACCATATATAGAGTGTTGTGGTCGGCTATATAGAGTTGACAGCTTCTTTGTGTGAACAAAGGGGGCATGTCTTTCCATCACCAGGCTGGGGAGAGTGGAGAAAATAAGGGTTGATGGGAGGTCAGGCGAGGTAAGACTAGATATGCCCCCTCTGTGGGAAGCACACCTCCATGTCACAAACAATATCTTACAATAACAAGCAACCAAACCTCCTTCTGAGTTTTCTCACTCACTCTGTCTCTCGCTCTAATTTTATGTCTCTCTCTTTATATATCTTTCTCTCTCAATCTCTCTCTCTCTCTCTTCTCCCTGAGCTGTGCCGTTCGGGTGGCTCTCGTTTGAAAGCCACAAAATCAGAACCAACAAAAAAAAGAGACATAATGATTGGAGAAAATGGAGACCTTTGTGTGTGTGACTGTAGTGGACTAATGGGCAGAGAGAAAATGATTAATGAGCTGTGGAGTGTGTCTTTGTGTGTGTGTGTGTGTGTGTGTGTGTGTGTGTGTGTGTGTGTGTGTGTGTAAGAGAGACAGAAAGAGAGAGAGAGAGAGAGAGAGAGAGCATGTTGTATTTGGTGAATGTGTTTGACACAGCTGTATTTGATTATATGTGTCTCTCTGTGAGTGTTTGAGGTATTTGTGTGTGTTTGTGTTAGAGTTGTCCTGTCAGAGTCACCTAGCGCAACAGTGTGGGAGTGCAGCCATCTCCTGTGGAGCATGAACCGTTGCTGCTCAGAGCGTCTAATCATCTCCCCCGTCCAAACCCCAAACGCCCTTCAGGCTCCATCTCCACCTCACTGCCCCCACCTCTGGCTCTCAGACACACCAAAACCACCTGCATGAGTCCAAGCAGCAACATTTGATACCACACAATGAAGAATTTAATGGGAATTTAAAAAACATGCAGTACCTCGAACGTCCAACAGGGGCTGGCTCCAAGAGTGATGTAGTGACTAGGGGTGTAAAGGTACACATATTCGTACTGAACTGTTTAAGTGGTAGATTCAAATACCTGGATGTGCTCCAAGCCAGTGACAGCCCATTCTGTTTCACCCCTAGTGCCAGTCCACTACCCTACCGCATGCCCACCCAGGCAGACGTCTGACCCTCTGTGGCACAGGAGCGCAGTCCACATTCCCTTGTCTCTGCATCCCCAACGCCTGCCCCAACACAGATTCTCAGACGAACCAGAACCCTGACCAACAACCCCATGCAGCCTATGCCTGATCTCCCTTTAAATCACGCTCCCACAATGACAGAGTCTATCATGATGGATTTTGGAAGCCTAGTCAAAAGTTAAGCCACTGGAAGGAACTAAAAAACGGAGGAGATTTAAACCAAATGTGGTCAGTTCTGAGCGGATCTATGTTGCTGGCTCCAATACGCGTGTACTGTGCAGACTCCAGTTTTGCTCATATGACCATGCTATTTTGGCATCATTTTGCCCCTGGAATTCCTGGAAGACATACAGTATGCAATAATGATGTTCTCCTTTTAAATCACGTCTCAAAATACACTAAAACAAAAACACAGCTCTTTAAACTCACTTACCTTTCGCTGACACATACGCTCCAGTCTAAGTTACTTTCCCCAAGTACACTTCTGATGTCTGAATATTGTATTTTTTTGTCATTGTGCTTTGTAAGGCATCCATAAATGTCTTGAAATGAGCCTATAAAGAACATACATCACTATTTTTATTACTATTTATAAGTCGAAGTTTAAGAAGATGTAGCTGCAGACTTTAAATAGCTTATTTACATGGCTCTGTTATGGCGTCTGCATTACAGACATTAAACTGTTCCAAACTGGCGGCTCGTGCACCATCACCATCAGGTTCGGAACACTCTCACACTGCCTTCTGCCTTTCTTACAAATGATCCTCTCATCTCTGCGGGGAGTCCCGTTCCCTCTCCCGCCCTGCTCGATCAGTCGCCCCAAGACCCAGCAGCAGCACCGTGATCGATATGTTTGTTACTCCCACACTAGACACCACCCCCCCCCCCCCCCCCCCCACCGTCGCCAAATGCCACCTCGTCTTTTTTAATGCCCCCGGAATGGCAGTATAAAAATGAGGGATTTCTGGGATTTTCTGTCAGATAGGAGCATCTCTTTAAGTTCAAGTGTTCCAGGACACTCAACACAACCCACTCAAGTGATCCTACTGCTTTGACTGAGTTGTGTCAATATTATGTAGCATCAAGTGTATTATACAGTATGTCTGTAGGAATCCACAACTGGTCCGAGGGAACACGGACCTATACATGTTTATTTATTTATTTATTTATTGTTTTACAAAAAATGGCTTTTTGCCATTATTCAGATATCACAGTGAAGAGTGTCAGGAAGTAAATGGGAGGGAGATAGATAGGGTGGGATCGGGACCTGACTCAAACGTGGGTTTCTCTCTGTGGGCATTTGGACCTGAATGTGGTATTTGGTGCTGCGGCCACTTGTGTTCCTGCTCCCCCTCGGACCTGCACATGTGGAGGAATGACACTGATGACATCACACCTGGCCCTGCATCCTGTCGACGGTACTTGGCGACGTCTAGCGATCAAGACCCATGTTAAAATCGTCCGGATCTCTCCTTTAAGACTATTCTGCTCCGACAGTAGGGAGATCTTCACAGAGCTGGAATAGAATCCCTGGATTGATAACATTCTGTGCCGTGGTGGTAGAGGGTCTCTCAGTTTGTTTGTATCTGTCAGGTATCTTTGTCTATCTGTTTTAGGGAGACACTCGCAGTCTTAACACAATTTCTTGTCTAAGTGCTATTGCCTGACACAGTCCTGGTACTTACTCAAGGTGCTGCCACCTACCTGTTACATACACTGTAAAAAGATTATTGCACTCAAGGCATCTTGTCATTCTGGCTGATGCCAATGTGTATTCAATGGACTTGACGCCACACATCCACATAATTCAGTCAACGCAAACAAGGTGACTTGATGGGATGATGTTGAGTTGCACGAATGTGTTTTACAGTGGAATAAAGACTTGACTTATTCCAGTTCAATATATATGATATCTTAATGTAAATTGCCCCTTCCTTTGCTTTGCATAGTTATGTTAATATGCGTAGGATACGACTTTTATGATGCCTCAGTGTTATCTTCTGACATAGCTCTGGAAGGAATGTATGGAAATTGGTGTGTATCTGATGTACTTTATGTGCCAAGGCAGACTTTGACCGGCCCTCTATCTCACTGACGTTAATATCATGGAAAGTGTCCTGTAGTTTGTTTTGTCAAGTTATGTTAATATGTGGAGAAGCAACAGGTGAAAAGTGTGTGTGTGTGTGTGTATTCACTCATTTAATGATGTTTATGGCAGGTGGCTGACATATTCAGCTGGCATTTTTCTCCAGTTGATTATTTTGACAGGTTGACATTTTAATGAACGATTACACCCAGTTGACACACACACACACACACATGCACACACACACACAAACAACACACACACACACACACACACACACACACACACACACACACACACAAACACACACACACACACACACTGTTAGTATGTAAGTGAAAGCGTGGGCTGTGAATACTGTCTGAGTTGACGTGCCTGTTTCTCTGCTGAGGGACCCTGGAACTCACAATGCTATTCTAAAACACAGCCGCATGAGCACCCTACTGAGGAAGAGCTGTTAGTATTGAGCCAGTCGAGGAATCCAGTTTCTATGTGTTTAACTCTAACTGTTTGTGAGAAAGCAACTCACCGGGTCAATACCTTTTTCATGATAATTGTAATAGTTGTAGTTGCTACTAATGTCTGCAGTCTTTTCATTGTTGATTTGCAGTATTTTCATTGTTGTATTTATTATACATTTTGTTTACAAATAATTTGCCAGAGGATTTTATACAGATTGACTTATACAGTAAATATTTATTGTAATAATCTTAGTGTTGTTCAACCAAGCTCTACGTGTTGAGCTCCAAAACATGGATATTGGACATTAGATGCTGATTGGTCAGTAGGCCTGCTCCCATCTGTCAGAGGATCTCATGACAAAGACACTATTCTGCAGGGCAGAAACATGTTGCCTTGGTAACAACAGCAAAACTTCATTACTACAGTACTAGCCTTGTTATCTAACAGTCACTGCTAAGGTTTGAATATATATGAGGAGTCTGGGGAGTCTGAAATTTGTCCTAAAATAACTATGTGAAACAGAAAGAGAGAGAGAGAGAGAGAGAGAGAGAGAGAGAGGGTAGAGAGGGTCTTAACCTCTAACATGCTTTTCCAGTCTCTTTTGTCAACACATGGTCTAAAAAAATGAAGCTGCATATTTTAGGGCAAGCTGTTCACCTTATTTGTCAGAAGAAGACAAAGAGGTTGTGTAGCCAGGGCAGCTCAGAGTAGGCTTACTCCGACGTGCTGAAGATGGACGCCAACGACACGCGAGTGAGCCACAACACTCAAACGCATCTGAGTGCAAATGAGTCAAAACCGGAAAGGTTTTTAATTTCGCTCCAGTCTGATTTGTTTTTTGTTTCCTTTTTTTTGTTTTTATTTTGTTTATGTTTGTTTGTTTTGTTCACGTTTGTTTGTTTTTGTTTTGCATTGTTATTTATGCCTTTTGTTTGCCAGACATCTGGGATCGGTTTGTGAGGGGTTTGTTAGGTAGGCGGGTGGGCAGCCAGCGGGCGGACTGGCCGGCGGGCGGCCGAGCAAGCGAGTGAGTGAGCGTTCCCACACTGGCCCCTGTGAGGCGGGATCGAGCGGCGTGTCAAAAGTTCGCCAGTTTCCACTGAGCGTATGAGAAGGGGGCGGGACTGGGGGGACTGCGAAGAGGGTAGTAATGGGAGGGAAGGAAGTGTGTGTGTGTGTGTGTGTGTCTCTGTGTGTGTTTGTGTGTGTTATTGTGTGTGTGTTATTGTGTGTGTGTGTGTGTGTGTGTGTGTGTGTGTGTGTGTCTCTCTGTGTGTGTGTGTGTGCAAGAGAGAAAGAGAGAGAGAGAGATTGTGTGTGTGTGTGTGTGTGTGTGTGTGTGTGTGTGTGTGTGTGTGTGTACAGTATGTGTGTGTCTATTTATGCATGTATGAATGTACTGCACTTTGGAATAGGAAATGCCTCGTCTTGCTTACTCGCTGACTGCTGAGGCTCTGGTTGCAGTCCGCAACATCTTCCCATCATACCAGATGTGTCCCTTCCATCTCTCCCCCCTGCCCATGCCCAGAAGTGCTGAGGAGGGGAGAAAAGAGCATCCGGCGCCAGTCGATGCCGCACTGCCAACGGCCTTCTGGGTAGATCGCCGTCCTCCACGATCAATACTATTCATGAGGACGATGCCGCTGAAATGTTCCTGCATACTATTTGTGCTCCTCAAAATATCCCCGTGGCATTTCTGGACTGATGGGAACGGCGTTCTCAGTCAGAACACACACACATACACACACACACACACACACACACACACCATGATCTTTTGTATTCTGCAGATGAGCAATAATAAGTGTGGGGATCATTGGACTTTTCATTTCGCTGTGTACACACACACACACACACACACACACACACACACACACACACACAATGTTCTATTTAATTGCATGGACCTGTGAAAGTTGATGGAACACTCTTTTGGAGCCCTCTTGAGTCTGTTCTGTGTGTGTGTGTGTGTGTGTGTGTGTGTGTGTGATTACAGTGTGTGTATGTGTGTACTGTATATGTGTGTGTGTCTGTGCATTGTATAATGGTACATAATATTGTGGTCATTATACTAATATGGCTGAATGAGACTTAGTGTGGCTTCCCCTTATAAGGCAATATAAAGGGGTCATGTGTATTAGGGTGCATTTAAATCACAGTAGGATAGTCAGTGCTACTTCCCCCTTCTCATCTTGTCTTTTTCCTGCCTTATTCTATTCTTTTTTACATTCCTTATATCCTTCCCTTCGATGCTCTATATATATATCTCTCTCTGCTTCACTGACCATCTGTTTCTTTCTCTCCTTCTCTGTCCCCTTATTCTCTCTCTCTCTCTCTCTCTCTCTCTCTCTCTCCCTCTCTCTTCCTCTGTCCTCGACAGACCCACTATGGAGATGGGGAGTACATCATCAGACAGGGGGCGCGAGGAGACACTTTCTTCATCATCAGCAAGGGGAAGGTGAGTGCCCCCACCCTCCTCTTCCTCCTCCAGCAGGACACCTAAGAAGCACACAGAGGTCAGGGGTCAGGGCTACTTAGCTCACCAGTGGAATGTTTGCTGGTGTGCTTGTCTCCGAGGCAACACTCTCTTTTATGCCTGAGGCATTTTTTTCACTTTACAACCCCCCCCCCCCCCTCCCCCCACACACACACACACACACACACACACATACACACACATTGCTCCGCAACACACATGCACACACACACACACACACACACACACACACACACACACACACACACACACACACACATACATACATGCACACTCACACACATATAGTGTGTACCACCTCCAGCTGAACCTCTCAAAGACTGAACTGCTGGTCATCCCAGCTAAACCTACCATACACCACGACATCAACATCAAATTTGACTCCCTGTCTGTTTCACCGACCAGGACTGCAAGAAATCTTGGAGTTGTTCTCGACAACCAACTAAACTTCTCAGATCATGTTGCCTCAGTCGCCCGGTCATGCCGTTTCGCACTCTACAACATACGGAAAATCAGGACTTACTTGACTCAAGATGCTACCCAACTTCTGGTTCAGGCAATAGTCATCTCACGACTCGACTACTGCAATGCCCTCCTGACAGGTCTCCCAGCCTGCGCAGTGAAACCACTTCAGATGATCCAGAACGCGGCGGCGCGCCTGGTCTACAACCAACCCAAAAGGGCACATGTTACCCCGCTGCTCATCCAGCTACACTGGCTACCTATGGCGGCCCGTATCAAATTCAAGTCTCTAACGCTTGCCTACAAAGTAGTCTCCGGTTCTGCTCCCACCTACTTGAATGCCCTCATACAGACTTACACTACCTCCAGACCGCTGCGCTCCTCTGACGAACGACGTCTAGCTCTACCACCGGTACGCTCAAGCCAATCCAAACTTTTCTCATCTGTTGTTCCTCGTTGGTGGAACACACTGCCAGTTCCTACAAGGGCAGGGACATCCTTTTCCACTTTCAAAAAACTCCTGAAGACCCAGCTCTTTAGAGAACATCTACTCTCATAGCAACACTTACAACAAGTCTTACTGATCCTAGCACTCACCAGCCGTTAAACTGACAAGTAACTGTTAAAATACAGCACTCACCGACTTATTCTTACTGTACTCTAATGTGTTTTTTTTAAACTGTCCTAAAATTGTGAGAATTGTTCTAAAACTTACTGTTTACCATGTTGTTAGTCGCTTTGGTTAAAAAAGCGTCAGCCAAATGTAATGTAATGTAATGTAATGTAATGTAATATAGACACACACACACACACACACACACATACACACACACGAGTGACTTTTTAGTGATACTGAGGGACTCCTTACTTTCTGCTGATTTGCGAAGAGGGTGACAATTGGAACTGAACAGGATAAGATGGCAAGAGTCCTCATCTCCATACAGAGATTATCATATTTAACCAAAATAAATAAATCATTATATAGGACTAATTGTGAATCATAGAAACGCACACATGCACATACACTCAAACAATCAGGTGTAAATACATGTGTACACATATTGGCATATTGAATACATAAACACACACACCACACACACACACACTCATCGTTGAATGCCTTGTCTGTCCCCACAGGTGAACGTCACACGAGAAGACTCACCCAGTGATACACCAGTCTACTTGCGAGGGCTTGGCAAAGGAGATTGGTTTGGGGAGAAAGCCCTTCAAGGGTGAGTACCGCCTCCGAGCCCTCGTCCACCTGGATGCTCTGGACACGTAGAGACAGTTAGCTTCCCTCATTGAGCAAACGAGAAAAGCCCATGTTAGACAGATGGACAGAAAACCAGACAGAGATAGTCAATGAACTGAAAAACTAAATATTCCATTTCAGACGCTAAGCCAAAATATATACAGAATAGAGGTAACACTTTCTATGAAGGTCATTGGTATAAATATACTGTACTTTCTTTCTCTCTATCAGTTACTGCAGACACACACACACACTTGCATAACTATGTATAACTATGCATAACATGCATAACTACTGTATGTATACGCGCTTTCCACGCAAGTAGCCGTGTGTTTGTCCAAGTGAGGAAAGGCCATAGGGGCAGCCGTGGCCTACTGGTTAGCACTTCGAACTTGAAACCGGCATGCATGATACACGCTTTCCACACAAGTAGCCGTGTGTTTGTCCAAGTGAGGAAAGCAAGGCCATAGCAGAGAGGGTCAGGGGCGATTCTAGACCTAGAGCTTTGCTGGGGCACAGGCCCCCAACTCCCAATACATAAAAAAAAAACATTTAAATGCGCACAATATGAAATAAATGGCTTTTTTGTCTAGACCCCATCATGTCCTCATTCATTTCTTGCCTGTCTCTCTCCTCCTCCTCCTCCTGCCTGGTACTGGACTGCCCAGCCTGTGCTCTTTCTCCCCTCTCTTCTCCTTCTTTTCAACCTTCTTCTCCTCCTCCTCCTCCTCCAGCACTCTCTCCCTCAATTGTTGTAGCAGCCACTGCAGCAACATCCAAACACATACATGTAGG
Source organism: Alosa sapidissima (assembly GCF_018492685.1). Lineage (NCBI taxonomy): Eukaryota > Metazoa > Chordata > Actinopteri > Clupeiformes > Clupeidae > Alosa > Alosa sapidissima. The sequence continues at coordinate 17,060,926 of NC_055980.1, read as the reverse complement.
CATAAGTAGGCCTACTGTATACTCACTGCATGAATTTAATAGGCTTTCCTACACAAGGGAAGCTTATTTTTAGTCAATATTGAGATATACTTCCCTCCCAGGCAAGGGTCATGTAGTCATCCTGGCAATACTGCAGTTCTTTCTAGCTTAAATAGCCTACTAAAGCCTTCATACTGACTTTTGGTGATAATTTGCAAATGTAGCCTAATAATCTACACAGAATCAGAGTCTGATTCTGTGTAGATTATTATAGGCTACATTTACAAATGCAGCAAACTTATTTAAGTTTGCCATTAAACCATTGATCAAATCACAGCACTGGCTATTACCAGCATAAATGTTACCTTTAATGTGGGCAATTATCATACCTCCCTCGTCCTCATCTCTCCTCACTGTTCCTTTTCCTCTGCCTCTGTTCAGGAAGAATTGTCTGATGTCCATCTCTGAATACTTTATCAGAAGGCTATGTTTAGTTTTACAGTAGGACAGCTTCACAAACAGTATAGGCTACTTTTACAGGACTCTCTCTCCAGCATACGTATAAATCATTATTAATCGTCCGCATGTGTGCATGCAGCCTACACATGGTGTGAGTGTGTGTGTGAGGGAGAGAGCACAAGCTGGTAAACCGTTGCTAAATTTAGGCTACGAGGCTAAGCATTGAAAAACAGATGCTAATTATGTGGGCAACCTACTATAACAGCGATCAACGTGTCATTTTTTCTGTCAAACAAGTTGTGAATTTGTTGTAACATTAAAACAGGGGACGACTTACTCTGTGCTCAAAGTGATATGACGAGCTCCAGCGGACGAAATACTCGGAAGAATCATGTGAACAATTTTCATTGGTTGTTGCGTTCAATCTTACCCAGCTACAGAGGTGCTATTTCCTGATTGGCTATTATGGCCCCTTTTCTTTTTTCCTTGTTTTTTTATTGGCTGGTAAGTGACAGGCTCGAGTCATGACTAAAGCAGGCACGGAGATGCGCTCATGAATGCCATTTCCATCGAGAGCAGCGCTAATTGTACTGGGGCACTGGAGACTTTTACTAAGGCACGTGCCCCAGTGAATAAGGTCTAGTGACGCCCCTGGAGAGGGTTAAAGCGGAGCGAGAGGCGCAAATGAGGAGGAGGAGGAGGAGGAGAAGGAGAGGAAGAGAGGGTGTAACAATTCAACCCTAAATTTTATATATATGAGATGAACGCTACTAAAATCAGAAAGAAATAATTCGGACACCAGTCATTTGAGTTTAAGTTTAGTTGCCGTTTAGTGCGGCTTCACGGTCACGTTATGCTTTTTCTCTCTCGCTCTCGATTTCATTTCATACATGCAACCAATCCCATACAATTAACAAAATAACCCCTACCCCAAACAGAAATATATAATTCAGTCCAAGCATGTACAGATAAACTTGATCACTTTGTTCTACCCAGTCCCAACCCCAAAGTCATATAAAGCGCTACCGCAATTCCAGGTGCGCACAATGTCCAACAGAGAAGAAAAAAGAAGTCGCTCCTTAAAACGGAAAAAAATGCAATAATCCAATAGTCCCGTAATCAAAAATCCACGAAAATAAACTGTAGGCCTACAGCGTAGGAAAAATAAACACCGCGGGCTCACCACACCGAAGGCCTGAATGTTCGAAATGTCCCTCTGCTTCCTAGCCTGGCTAGCGCCACCACTTCTCAATGAGACGTGGTCTGGGAACCAAACGTTCATTTTCTCGTATTTGAAAAAAATGCCCAGATCCGTTTATTGGGTGCCACGGATGTCTATCAAATGCATCTGTGCATAGCTCATCATCGTCTTGCTTTCCCCCCTGTTCTGTGATTGGTTCCCTATCTCAGGCGAAAATTTGCTCCATGGTATCCAGGCTGCCTTAGCAGCGTGAATCAAATCGCGCGCAAGGCAGCATGGGAACACCCAGGCTAGCTGCTTCCTCGTTTCTCCCCAGACAGTAGCCACTCCAGCGGGAGAAGCGTTAATCCTTTTTTCGCACGAAATGTGCCGAGAATAACCTGTATGCAGCGTCTATTTCAATCTCTTATTTATAATTTCTGGTAAACGTTTACTCTCCACAAAAAACACCTCCCGTCTGGCCTCCCAGCTAAACTTTTAAAACCTCCTTGAGAGTACATCATGGTCACCACCTTTTCTCTCTGAAGGAGTGCAAAGTATGAACGGCATACAGTATACTCACACACACACACACACACAACACTTAATGTTAAAGTCAAAGTTTCCAACAGTAGACATTCAAAAGCTAATTTCACATCCAACAAGTGCTGCACCAGTTTGGGATGTCTGCTTCAAAGGCCTTTAAGGATTATTTCTGTACAGCGTCTAATGCAACAGGGAGGTAAAACTGACTGTGGATAATCTAATGCGCTGAGTAACAGGGGTGTAAATGTCATAAAAGCTTTTAGCATTCTTCGGTGTCCCATCCTGCTACACCGCGCTTGAGCTGCTTTTACTGTAACTAAATGTTCTCCTCCAGGCAGAGAGGTGTTCTCCTTATGCTGGCAGAGAGGTGCACACAAAGACATACAAACACACATGCATGCATGTACATGTGTGCTCTCTCCCTCCCTCTCCCTCTCTTTCTCTCCCTCTCTCTCCCTCCATTCCTCTCTCTCCCCCCCTCTCTGTGTATGTGTGTGTGAGACACACATGTCTCTGTGTGTGTATATGTGTGTATGACGCATGTTTCTTGCTGTGTGTGTATGTGTGTGTACACTACGAGTCAAAAGTTTGGGGTCACTTAGACATTTCTACTCCACTCCATTATAGACAGAATACCAGCTGAGATCAGTTGCATTGTTTTTTTTTAATCAGGACAGCAGTCTTCAGATTACATTATGTGCTTACATAATTGCAAAAGGGTTCTCCAATGTTTTCTCAGTTAGCCTTTTAAAATGATATCAGATTAGTATCTGCCTTGTGCCTTTTGGAATATTGGATGAATGGTTGCTGATAATGGGCAATGTAGATGTTGCATTAAAGAATAGGCATGTCCTTTCTACAACAGTCAAGAACCCTTTTGCAAATATGTAAGCACATAATGTAATCTGACAACTACTGCCCTGGTATTTTGTCTATAATGGTGTGGAATTTAAATTTCTAAGTGACCCCAAACTTTTGACAGGCGTCTGTGTCTGTGTGTGTGTGTGTGTGTGTGTGTGTGTGTGTGTGTGTGTGTCTGTGTCTGTGTGTGTGTGTGTCTGTGTCAGTAAAACTACTTAAACAAGGAAATACTAGTGTCATCACTCATAAAATCACATGGTAATACAAGCACTACATGCAATGTGTGAGCATCTGTACAAGAGAAATCTATAAAGAGATAGATAGTTAGATAGATGGAAAAGAGACAGACAGAGGGGGGTGGGGGTGGGGGGGGTGCGGTCCTCAACTGTGTCATCCAGACAGTGCAGTGCTTGGTGCTGAAGAGGATTAATCCTGTCTGAGCCTCTACGGGCTGTGATGACACAGAGAGAAAGAGAGACGAAGGGGGGGGGACCGAGTAAGATAGGGGAGAGGTTAGGAGTCAGAGTGAGGGAAAGGCAGAGGGCAAAAAAAGGGAAGAAAGTGTGTTTGTGTGTGGGTTGGGGTGAAAGGAGGCAGAAAGAAAGAGAGGGAGGGAGGGAAGGAAGGAAGGAAGGAAGGAAGAGATAGACAGGAAAAAAGAGAAAAGTGATAGAAACATGTTTTTGTCTGCTCACACCACAACGCTGATGGGGTGGGTGAGACAAGCAACAAGGTGATTCTGATGTGATGTTGACACTGTGGGTGTGTGTGTGTGTGAGGTGCAAAAAGTAGTCCAACATTAGTCCAACAGTGCAACAGTAAGGTTTAGAGACCAGCATAAATAATATAGACAAATAGGAGAGTAAAGTGTAAAGTAGACAAGGTAAAATAAAAAACTATTTCAGTGCAAGAACAGGTTGAGGTAACAGTGTAGCAGTAAAACAGTAGTGAAAACATTA
>NC_055980.1:17046942-17049442 GCF_018492685.1 Alosa sapidissima | reverse complement strand
AGACTTCCGTTTTAACATTCCATATGTTATCTTAATGTAGAGGAAGTAGATTGGGGCCCAAATAGAACGTTCAAGCATTGTTTTTGTTTACCTTGTTGAAAGGGTCCATAACATTCATAAGAGTGACCTCTCCATTTACACCAACTTACAGTACAAACACAGAAACACCACCTAGGTACCACAAATGAGTGAAATAATGTATTCAGTCAGGTAATATTAATGCAGTATTTATTTTCTTATTATGACTTCTTAGAGTTCCTAAGCAACACCACTGTGTGACTCATTATGTAGATGGCTTGTTCTTGGGTTCGTGAGCTAATGTTTAGCACAGGCACTTAGCATCACCCTCCTCCATTTTCCACACTTTCTACTAAATGTGTATTAATTGCAATAAACACCAGCTCAACGTCTGCAATCATTATCGAGGTGGCAGCAGTGCATGTTCAACTCATGTTGAGTTTGTGTGTGTGTGTGTGTGTGTGTGTGTGTGTGTGTGTGTGTGTGTGTGTGTGTGTGTGTGTGAGTGTGCGTGCATGGGAGTCTGTGTGTATGTGCAAGAGAGTTTGTGTGTGTGTGTTTATGCTTGTGTGTGTGTGTGCTTGTTTGTGTGTGTGTGTGTGTGTCAGTGTGCATGCACATGGGAGTCTGTGTGTATGTGCAAGAGAGTTTGTGTGTGTGTGTGTGTGTGTGTTTATGCCTCTGTGTGTGTGCTTGTTTGTGTGTATGTTTGTGTGTGTGTGTGTGTGTGTGTGAGAGAGAGAGAGAGCATGCATTATCCGTGTGTGGGTGTAGGCAGTGTGCATCATGGCTCCCTGAGATCTCTTTAATTCCCAGAAGACCTCACTCCACCCAGACTCCACTGAGCACCCCTCACACCCACCACTGAGCACTTTAAAAAAGGAGAGGGAGAGAGAGAAAGAGAGCGAGAGAGGGGGAGAGAGGGAGAGGGAGAGAAAGAGAGAGAGAGAGAGAGAGAGAGAGAGAGAGAGAGAGAAAACAGGCCCCAGAGAAATGTCTCAGTCAAGTCAACAGGGAAGGCAGCCATGTAAGTCACGCTGGAGGGCTCCTCTCTGCTCACAAAGTTTGTACACTCACACTTTCTCTCCCCTCACAAAGCACGAGGAGAACAGCCCTCCTCAGGAGCCATCTCAGCACCCTACTGCCTCCTCTGTTGCTGTGACAGAGATTTGCAACTGTTTATTCCTGGAGAAGAAGCATTTAAAGGCAGTCTCCAAATACTTACACTCTATATACTATACTCTATGCCCTGTAGCGCTACCATATTGTAGTATAGTGGTCTATATATGTAGAGTTTGGTTCCAAAACACCATAAATCCATTTTTGAAAACCTTAATGAGTCATCTTAAGTCATGTTATTTAATTGTGTATTTCAGGTAATATCAATAAAATTGCAGTTCTGTTGTTTTGACTGAGCAAAGATAAATCAAATAACAATACCCAACTACATTTCCACTGACAGTACTTGGAAAAGAAAATTTTAAAAAATGATTTATGAAAATTCATTAAAGTGGAGGATATAGCGTTTTGGAACCAAACCCTTTGTATCATATATTTATATATTTTTCCATATTTTCTATTTTAAATATTCTATATTCTATATATTTAAAATGTTAGTGACATTATGGTGAAGGTGAATCTCACTACACAAATGCCATGCTAACATTCATTATGAATAAAGTGTGAAAGAATACTCATATTTCACGTAATGAGGCTTTTCAGGGAAAGCACAACAGTCACAAGCGAGCCATCATCGCTTAAACTGCTGACATCAATGCTTTGCATGGAGCTAAAGAGCTTTGAAGATGAAAAGGCTTCCAAGAAAAGAAAGGTTCTCTAGGAAGAAGAACCTTTTTTGTGTTCCTTCCTCTGATTGTTAAATAATGAGAGGTGTCTAAGCAACCGGAGTTCTGGGGTGCTGTGTGTGTGTGAGTCACTCATTTGCTGGTGGCTGTTACACCACCGTGTGGCGGGTTCTATGAGTTTTTAATGCTTTTAACACTGTCATCAGTGGAGAGCTCCTCTCAAAGAGCAGCCGGCTATGGTAAGGGGCCTGCTTTAGATCCGGGCGCGAGTTTGGCCCTGATGTGGCCCAGATCTGCCGGATCCGCTGCTTTGATTGTTTTGGGTCTTTGAGGAAAGAGAAAAACATGTGGGAGATGTTAGAAAAGCTTGAAACTTTAAACTTTAAATTCAACAGTGTCTGACAGCAGAACACGATGAAAAGGTAGAAGGCATCAAACGCCTCAGGTGTGTCTGCGTGTGTATATATGTATGTGTGTGTGTGTGTGTGTGTGTGTGTGTGTGTATATATGTGTGTGTGTGTGTGTGTGTGTGTGTGTGTCTGTGTGTGTGTGTGTGTGTGTGTGTGTGTGTGTGTGTGTGTGTGTGTGTGTGTGTACTGCATGTATGTATGTTTGTGTATGTCTGTGTGTGTGTGTGAGTGTCTGTGTGTGTGAGTGTCTGTGTGTGAGTGTCTGTG
>NC_055980.1:16991942-17041942 GCF_018492685.1 Alosa sapidissima | reverse complement strand
TCTCCAACAAAGGTTATGAAGACACAGGAGCCAAAGCCAAGTAAGTGTGTTCAATATGTACACTAACAGCACACAGACAAGAACAAACTCACACACACACACACACACACACACAAATGTGTGCCGCCCATGCATGCACACTCCCACACATACTCTTTTCCTCTTCGTCTGACAAACATATGTCATTTTCTAGACAACACACACACTTAGGTGACACACACACACACACACAGTTGAGCGGGTCTGTTTCTCTCTCACTGATGTGCTGTTTTCTCTCCTTAATTACATTGATTTATTTCTCTCTCTCTCTCTCTTTCTCTCGCACACACACACACACACACACACACACACACACACACACACACACACACACACACACACACACACACAGAGCCACCCACCACAGCCTTCCTCACACCCACACACACCATCCTGTTCATTATGACACCTTTGAATTGGACAGATGCTGGTACTTGTTTGCCTTGTGCTCTGATTTGTGCATTAATTGCAATGGTAATGCAGTGTACACTGTTCACACACACACACACACACACACACACACAGAAGCACACACATAGAGAGACCCACAGTAAAACCATGCACAGAAGCACACACACTCATATCTTCCTATTTCTTTCTCACACACACACACGCTGCCAAACAAAAAGGAATGTCCTCATCAGCGCTACCTGTCATCTCCATCATCACCTGTGCTGGTCGGTGTGGTGTCCCATTATTGGGGTCTTAATGAGGTGGGCTATCGGCCACACATTACGCCCAGGGCCTGGCTCCTCTCGCCTCCTGAATGGGCCTATTTCCCACACGCACCACACACTTCATTTACATGGCTGATTATGGGTCCCCACAACCTGCCCACGGCTATAATTATCTCTCTCTCTCTCTCTCTCTCTCTCTCTCTCTCTCTCTCTCTCTCTCTCTCTCTCTCTCTATCTGTCTGTATGTCTCTCTCTCTCCCTCTCTGTCTCTATCACTGCCTGTCTCTCTCTCTCTCATTCTCTCTCTGTCTCTCTCTCTATCTATCTATCTGTCTGTCTGTCTTTCTCTCTCTCTGTATAGCTCTCTGACGGCCATATGGGAAAAGCACTCAAGCTTAAGTAAACCTGGTCCTTAAGTTTCACTACACACTGGACTTGTATTTTGTGTATTTGTCAAATGCTCAATTTTTCATGGAAACCTAAGACCATTTGGAAGAGGAAAGAGCAAGGAGGTTGGTTGGTTGGTTGGAAAGGAGACAGTCTCAGTAATAACTGTATATAGGGTAAAGTGTGGTATTGTTTTGTGCTTTGTGGATCATTAATTCGGCCCCCACAAATCTCTTGGATTCCCTGGTCCATTTCTCGTGGATTTTTCGTGGAACACTCACTCATGTTCATCTCGCAGTTGAAACGAGAGCCAGGGGGTCGAGAGAGGACTTTGGGACTATTATGTGTTCCAGACAAGAATGGACAGCAGTGCATCTATATTAGTGTCGTTACATAACATCCGAGCAGGCTGGGCCTGCTGTCAGGCATGACTCCTCTCCTGCAGGACTATGGGTCCAGCGGTGCGGAGATGGAGAGATGTAGTGAGGCAGTGGGAGGTGGAGGTGTAGTGGGGCATTGGGAGGTGGAGGTAGAGTGGAGGAGGGGTGGGAGATGGAGAGGTGTAGTGGGGCATTGGGAGGTGGAGGTGTAGTGGGGCATTGGGAGGTGGAGGTAGAGGGGGAGGAGGGGTGGGAGGTGGAGGTGTAGTGGGGCATTGGGAGGTGGAGGTAGAGGTGGAGGAGGGGTGTAGTGGGGCATTGGGAGGTGGAGGTGTAGTGGGGCATTGGGAGGTGGAGGTAGAGGTGGAGGAGGGGTGTAGTGGGGCATTGGGAGGTGGAGGTAGAGGTGGAGGAGGGGTGTAGTGGGGCATTGGGAGGTGGAGGTGTAGTGGGGCATTGGGAGGTGGAGGTAGAGGTGGAGGAGGGGTGTAGTGGGGCATTGGGAGGTGGAGGTAGAGGTGGAGGAGGGGTGTAGTGGGGCATTGGGAGGTGGTGGTGGAGGAGGGGTGTAGTGGGGCATTTGGAGGTGGAGGAGGGGTGGGAGATGGAGAGGTGTAGTGGGGCATTGGGAGGTGGAGGTGGAGGAGGGGTGGGAGATGGAGAGGTGTAGTGGGGCATTTGGAGGTGGAGGTGTAGTGGGGCATTGGGAGGTGGGGGTGTAGTGGGGCAGTGGGAGGTGGGCGGTGAAAGAGGGGTGGAGGACTGTCGTGTCATAATCTTACTCTTTACAGTACCAGCAACTTTGTCGCACTGTGCGGGCATCAGTGTCTCTAAGGGGGATGGAGGTGGTTTTTAGATTGTGTGTGTGTGTGTGTGTGTGTGTGTTTATGTTTCTGTGTGTATCTCTGTCTGTGTGTGTATCTCTGTGTCTGTGTGTTTATGTGTGTGCAACTGTGAATGTGTGTGTCTGTGTGCATGTTTGTGTATTGTGTGTGTGTGTGTTTTTCTGTATGGTGTGTGTGTGTCTGTGTGTGTGTGTGTGAGTGTTGAGTACCATGGGTAGTGCTGCTCAGTATCACTGTTATAATCCACTTTGCAGATGTTCCTTTTCTCTAATGCCCCGTGTGTGTGTGTGTGTGTGTGTGTGTGTGTGTGTGTGTGTGTGTGTGTGTGTGTGTGTGTGTGTGTGGCGTGTGTGTATGTGTGTGTGTGTGTGTGTGTGTGTGTGTGTGTGTGTGTCTGCCTCCGTGGTTGTGTCTGGATGTGTTTGTAATGCTGTGGATATGTGTGAAAGTGCTTCTTGTATGTTAAATGGACTGCTTTCTGCATGAGCAGTCAGGTAGGCCCACCCTTTTACTTGTTGAATCCCCTACAGCTGGTCTGTCCATAGTGGAAGGAATGGTAGTACAGCTCCCTCTGTTGGTGAAAATGAGTCACAACATTTTTTTGGTCTGATGTTACTGTTTACTGATCAGATGCATCAAGCATTCATTACTTGTTAGTTGTGTTTAAATTTGCAAATGAAGAGATTAACTGAGAACAGAAGTGTTAAAAATGACCGTCTGCAATTTTACCATAAGCTATGAAGTCATTTGAGTGATGCTTAATGTGTTGCAGTAGACATATTACATGGTGATGGTCCAGAGTGGTATAAAACCCTCTGTAAGCATATTTGTGAGAGAGAGAGAGAGAGAGAGAGAGAGAGAGAGAGAAGAGAGAGAGAGAGAGAGAGAGAGAGAGAGAGAGAGAGAGAGAAAGAGAGAGAGAGAGAAAGAAATAACAACAACAACTAATTGCATTTATATAGCACTTTTATCAAGGCAACCAAAACACTTTACTGTGAAGGGGGAAGCTCACTAACCAGAAATAGACAGCTAGACAAAGTATCCCATGAACAGGGGACACATTTTATCAACAACAGCATAGATACCATCTTTGGCCATGTAGAGCTAGTCTCTGGCGTCTGTCCCAGGGACTGCAGTGGGACACTCTTTATCTTTATATCTCTGGTCCGAGACCATTAATATTGACTATTTATGTGCAGATTAATGTGACTTATGTGCACAGTGCCATTAAAACTGTAAAAAAATCTCTTTGATGCTGTTTGTAAGTAATATCATGTAGGATTTCTGATCATATCTATACATTGGGTGTCCGTGACTGCATAAGCAGGCTATTGGCAGGACCTTCTATATATACAGTCTATGGGCAGGACAGTACTATGTTTAGAGTGTTTATAGGCTGTATAGGCCGCTACCTCACTATATTTAGTGTGTTAATAGATTCAGTGAGTCACTAGACTAAATTTGGGTTGTTTACAAGTCAGTTATCCATCGTATTTGTGGTTTTTGAAGTGTTTATAAGTCATGTTTTGAGGGTCTTGTCTTACAGCTCACCCCATTAAAAAGCTAATCGTGCAGCTTATAACACGTGCGTTGTGTTATGACGACTACCTATCAGCAGCCTTGTGTGTGGGTGGGCAAGTGTGAGCCGTCTATTTCACACCATGGATCTCCTTATCACATTACAGCACTTGCAAAGAAGTGTGTGTGTGTGTGCAGGGATGGGCAAAAATATACATTTTAAAATAAAATATCAAATACCCTAATTTTAAGTGTATCAAAGTAAACTACAAAATACAGTAGCCATGCCATGTATCAAATAAAGTACTGTATTTTTGTATTTTGTAATACTCTTTAACAGGAGCATGAAATCACTTTGCAAACCTTCCACATCTATCACCACCTCTCCTGATGGTGGGTTCACCCTTCCTGAACAGGAGATGTGTGTGTGTGTATGTGTGTGTGTGTGTGTGTGTTATTTAGACCAATGATCAGAGATCTACCACCCAAGCAGTACTCCACATGTTGAATTGAATGATTGAAGTTTTCAGTTTTACGGTTGAGCTGCATAAAACACACATTCACATAAGTACCGTGTTTCCACCGACCAAATGTGGTGAAATGGTTCTTCTTTTCTCTCGATGAACCATTAAGTTAATGTTTGACACGTTGTTTGTATGCCTTTTCGCCTCATTTGGGAAGCCACTCTTGAGGAAAAACAGCCTAGCTGTACAGAACGACTGCACATGTTGTGTGTGAAGTGTTAGTCTCTGGACTGACCTCCCTCATAGGGGAGTCTACCTACTACTAGACCCATTTGGCTGGTGAAGTAGTTCAGCGTGTAATTGATAGCGTGCTGTAAAGCCCATGTAGGACAACAGGCATTTTGGGTGGCGAGTGGAACTAAATGTTCCAGAAGGGTTCCCCTCTGTGCAGGTGCCAGAACTATTTGATACTGGAGGGCAGTGTTGTAGTACTCGAGTCCGAGTCATTAGCTAAATGTAGAGACTTGTGACTTGACTTGGACTTGAGCACTGAATGACTCGAACTTGGACTCGTGCATTCGCACTCCCGATGACTCGTCGAGGACTCAACTTTTTTTTGTAATATATCATAAGGCTATAATTGTAGTACAGTATGTCATTAGGCTATAATCAGTGTTGGGCAAGTTACTTCAAAATCATAATGTATTTTGTATTACTTATTACTGTCATTTCATAGTAATTTGTTACATTATACTATTACTGTCTCTGAATTGTAAGGCATTACACTACTATTGCATTACTTTTAAGTTACTTTCACCAAAATATCTAGAAATATGGATTTGCCATTCTAAATGCAGTTTATTACGCTCAATGCAGCTTGCTCTTCCAATGGAGGGAGATGTGGTTTAGCATAATGACTGAGCTAGGCTTAAGGCTAACAACAGTAGAATGCAATAGGGCCAGTGCTCATGATGCAATACAAGGAACAATCATAGTCAGAATTTTGTTAAAAACTGACAAATTGTGGTAAATTGTGATAGAAATACTGTAACTTTAAGGCCTAGGCCTACTCATTAAAATCAATAGAGAGTCTACTATATTGTAAATCAAAGCTTAAAGGAACCGTATGTAAGATTGTGGCCAAAACTGGTAGTACAATCACTTTCAAATTACTGTAGAGCGGTGTATCCCCTTCCCCTCCCCTCTGACTGGCAGAGTTGGCAAACGGATGACAAAACACTACTGACTTTGTGATTAGTAGATAGGTGGAGGGTGCCGCATTAGGCCAAAACACAACATGACAACATCAACATCAGTTGAGGGCTGCAACTTCACTTTTTAAATGACAATATCCTGGCCAGACTACTGTTGTCAGTGATATAAGTATTTGAAATGAACATGATTTCTTTCATCATTTGAGTATATGTGTGTCCTAATTAAGGGTTCCCCTCAGATTCTTACAGTGACAATCTATAGACCCCCCAAACAGTCTGAAAGAGCTTTTATAGATGAATTTAGTGATCTCCTGTCAATCATATGTGTTGAATTTGACTGTCTAATCATTTCAGGAGATAATTTGCACATGGACAACTCAAACAACATATATACCAAGGATTTCCTTGCTCTATTGGACACTTTTAGTCTTACCCAGCATGTTCAAGGCCCCACACACTCGCATGGTCACACTCTTGACCTTATCATCACAAAGGGTCTTAGTGCCACAGTAACAATCAAAGACTTAGCCTTATCTGACCATTTCTGTTTATTTTTTGATATATCTATGTCCCCCTGCACTCAGAGCAGTTGCATTACGACTAGAAAGAGGATCATAAATGAATCCACAGCAGCTCTCTTTGAACAAGCTCTCATACAAATTCCAGATTGCCATAGCTCTTGTGATTCTGTGGATGATCTACTGGAACTTTTCAATACAAAAATGGAATCTATCATGAATGATGTTGCCCCTCTAAAACTTACGTCAAGTACCAGTAAACAGAAAGCCCCATGGTTAAATAGTCCAACCGTTAAACTCATGAAAAGAGAGTGTAGGAAAAGTGAAAGAAAATGGCGGAAAAATAAACTCCAAGTTAACCTCCAGATCCATAAAGATACACTCCGCAAATACAATTCTGAAGTAAGTAAGGCCAGGCAATCTTATTTCTCTGATCTAATAAACAACAACATAAATAATACCCGTACATTATTCCTGACAGTTGGAAAGCTAACAGATCCTCCCTCCCAATTGCCCTCAGAACTGCTCTCAAGCAGATCATGTGATGACTTTGCCTCCTTTAAATGCAAAATTGAGAACATCAGATCAAACATTGGATCTCAATTACAGTCTGCTCATTGTCCTGAACTAGCCATCCCAAGGGATAACAAACCCCTCATGTCAGAGTTCAGTCTGATAGACACTTATACACTAGAAAAAAACTTAAAAAGCCTAAACTCCTCCACCTGCAGTCTTGACACAATCCCTACAAACTTTTTGAAAAATATTTTTCATCTACTATCTGACAGTGTACTCCAAATTGTGAACTGGTCACCACAGTCAGGAATCTTCCCTGAATCCCTGAAAATGGCTGTTGTAAAGCCCCTGCTCAAAAAGAAAAGCCTAGACCCATCAGTATTAAATAACTACCGACCCGTATCCAACTTGCCCTTTATTGGGAAACTTATTGAGAAAGTGGTTTTCAATCAACTAAACGATTTTTTAACAGAAAATTGCTGCCTTGATCCGTTTCAGTCAGGCTTCCGGCCCAATCATAGTACAGAAACTGCTCTTATAAAGGTGCTAAATGACATACGTCTCAACACAGACTCTGGCAAAACTTCAGTGCTTGTATTACTGGACCTCAGTGCAGCCTTTGATACAATTGACCTTAGCATACTCCTACACCGGCTGGAACACTGGGTTGGACTATCAGGCGGAGTGATCAACTGGCTGAAGTCCTATCTGCAGGAGAGAACTTTCTTTGTTGTCCTTGGTAATTACACCTCATCTCCAGCACCCTTGACGTCAGGTGTCCCCCAAGGGTCAATCCTGGGGCCACTTCTTTTTAATCTCTACATGCTCCCACTGGGTCAGATTATTAAAAACACTCAGGTTTCGTATCACAGCTACGCAGATGACACGCAACTTTATTTAGCCCTGTCACCCACTGATATGGATCCCCTTGGCTCACTATGTGACTGCCTTGACCAAATAAATAGGTGGATGTCACTAAACTATTTGCAATTGAACAAAGAGAAGACCGAAGTAATTTTATTTGGGAGGAAGGATGAAAGACACAAAATGACTACACTTTTTAGAGCAAAAGGGCTTGAAGTTAAGACTAAAGTCAGAAACCTTGGAGTCATAATTGATAGTGACCTCAACTTTGATTATCACATGAGAGCTGTAACCAAGACATCATTTTATCACCTGAAAAACATTGCCAAGCTGAGAGACCTTATGTCCCAGTCTGACCTGGAAAAGCTTGTCCATGCTTTTATCTCAAGCCGGCTGGACTATTGCAATGGGCTCTTCACAGGACTTCCAAAAAAGACAATTAGACAGCTTCAATTAGTTCAAAACGCTGCAGCACGAGTCCTAACAAAGACAAGCAGAAGAGAACATATCACCCCCATACTTAAGTCCCTGCATTGGCTACCAGTTTCTTTTAGGATAGATTTTAAAGTACTGCTACTGGTTTTTAAAGCACTGCATGGGATGGGGCCAACATATATATCAGACATGTTTAAATTTTACATCCCCCACAGACCTCTTAGATCACAGAACAGCCAGGTATTATGCATACCTTCTACTCGCACCAAACAGGGTGAAGCTGCTTTTAGCCACCATGCAGTCCAGATATGGAACAAACTCCCTGAGCATATTAAGACTGCTCCAACCACTGCCACTTTTAAAATCCAATTGAAGACCACCCTCTTCTCTATGGCTTTTTCCTGTTTTTAATTTATTTGTATTGCTTTTATTGTTTTTACTAATTCTACTATTTTATTGCTTTTATTATTTTTACTTATTCTACTATTTTATTGCTTTTATTGTTTTTACTTATTTCACTACTGTGATATATTTGTGATATGTTTTATACCTGCTTACTTTTATTTGAGGTAATGCCTGAGCTATGTAAAGCACATTGTGTCTACCTGGGGTATGAAATGCGCTATATAAATAAATTGCCTTGCCTTGCATAATGTCTAGTGACATATCAGGGCAATTTTATGATTAATTGAAATACATTTTTTACATACGGTTCCTTAAATAAAGACATGTCAAGATGGTGGCCTGCTGGCCATTTCGGTGCCCTAAGTGAGTGGCTTTGAGTGAGTGACATTTAAATGATAACTCAAACACCTGTGTGTTTTTAAACATTAATTTCTGAAGAAATGCTGTTTTACCTATAAATGGTGCACTGTCACTTTAAGAGCATTGATCTTTACGTTGTCATAATGCCCTTTTGCCAGCTCTTGTTTGCAAGCCTTGTTTGTTGAGTTACATTGATAGCACAATATTAACAATAATATGCAGAATGTTAAGTTGTTTTAAGCAACCTTCATTGCTTTGGAAATGGAAGTATGCAATGACATGTTGCTTCACATTTCGTTTTGCGAATACAAGTGAATTATGAGCCTGGTATCCACCTAGCTATCTGAATGGAATGCGTTTCAGTCGACTCGGCATATCATGTGCTTCATGTAGCCTAAATGCTTGGAAAACGAATGATTGAAGACCCACCAATTCTAGTACTACGTGGTGATTGAGAGAACCCAAAAGGTATCAAACTTGCATGTAACATCGTGTTAGTGCATTTTGACATTGTAAACGTTATTGATGAAGAGTGAAACGCAGTTTGCAATAAGCTATTCATTGGTTACATTTGGGTGCCCCCTCTGTCCTTTGGTGCCCAACGCAAAGTGCGTGATGCGCGTGGTGGGAGCGATGGCACTGACAGGCTACACAATCTTTTTCTGCATTTCTATTCCTTTATTCTCTTCAATTCAAGTTCACAGCACAAAGCTGACATGCACAACAGCATAGTTTGTGTTTTATCAAGAATCAAAAAGATTAGCGTGGCACTACTTTAGATGTTTAATTAATTTACTTGTGCTATTTCGCGTGGCATAGAGAGATCTTTCGTTTTCGCACACAAAGTGCACTAACTATTATGTTCTTCATATAGCCTTGTCTCTGACAAGCTGAAAATAATGAGCGTAGGCTTATGTCCATTCCGCAAATAGAGTCCGCTTGCGAGTCTGCTGCAGCAGTCATATTCAACCAGTATCAGGAGATAACGTTCTACTATTTTGCACGGATTTTTTCTCCTCTGTTGTTCTCGCGTGGTGTTTGCGAATATGTATCAAAACAAAACACCACTTAATTTCGGGTTAAATGCATTGTAAAGCGCGTTACTGAAGTTTGTACCGAGTAAAATATTACCCAATTTTTTTTTGTAATGCCTTACATTATTACCACGTTACCGCAAACAGCAATATATTACAGTAATTACATTATTTTGTAACGCGTTACACCCAACACTGGCTATAATTTGCTATATGATTTTAATATCTAAATTATTCGTAATACTAATTTTAGTTCAAGGGAATGTTAGGCTACTGCTTCTTGTCGTACATCGCAAGTCACATCATGTTCACATGCAAAGCAAACTAACGTTAACTTTAACACCAAAATGCCTGGAGATATGGCCTCCGCTATTTCAATGTAGTAGGCTATTGCCAGGCAATATTAGTTCTCATAGATGACATAACATTACCTAAGATTACACTCAGCCTAGGCTAAACAACACACACTGCTGCTGGATAGTAGCCTGGCTAGCGCCACCACTTCTCAATGAGACTGGGAACCAAACGTTCATTTTCTCGTATTTGAAAAAAATGCCCAGATCCGTTTATTGGGTGCCACGGATGTCTATCAAATGCGTCTGTGCATAGCTCATCATCGTCTTGCTTTCCCACCTGTTCTGTGATTGGTTCCCTATCTCAGGCGAAAATTTGCTCCATGGTCTCCAGGCTGCCTTAGCAGCGGGAATCAAATCGCGCGCAAGGCAGCATGGGAACACCCAGGCTAGCTGGATAGCTGATCATCGTGACTTGGTGAACAGTGTTTTCCCTGACTGAGGCGAGAAGCGAGGTTCCATTCATTCATTTTCATTTGGGGCGTGCCCTGCCGTGCTTCTGTCTGTTAATTTGCAGCAGGCTATTATCGGATGAAAGAAAAATAAACTAAAAGTTTTCCCGATCAAGATATAGCATACTTCTTAATTTTTGGTGTCATAAAATATAGAAGCATATAACATTAAATTGCCTAGTAGAGTGTCCATGTAGTGTTGAATGTAGGCCTACGTGTGTCTGCACAAGTGAAACTGGCAAACTGAACCTCTCGTGGGTAGGCCAGAAACAACTATATTTAAAACCACGAATGAACAGGATTACTGTTACTGTTCAAACGAGCGATTTGATAGCCTAATCCACTGCACGAAAAAAAGGAAATAGCAACGTGTTCTATTTCTAAGGTGAATATCGTAGCAAATAGTAGCCTATGGCGATGGCAGCTTAAAAAACATTTATTTCACTCATCTCGCTGAAATGAGCGTAGAATGTGACCTGTTGCGCAAAGAAATTAATTAGGCAGATGATCTACATCTCCGTTAACCGAAAGCTAGTTTTCATCTCTATTGTTGACGTGAAATATGTCTCCATAGTGTCAGTGAAGCCAGTGTTCACGTCACGTCACAGTGTTCACGTCACGGGAGTCAGAAAGAAGCTACCAAGACGGCCCCTGCTCTGTTTCTGTCCCTCCCAAACTGTGCTAAAATTGTGTAGGCTATTTAACAGCCAGAATTTTTTTTTAAAAATGCCCGGGGGAGGCCCTTTTATGATCCACACTACCTCTTACAAAATAGGCCTACTCCAACGTCCATCTAGCTCTTGTGAAGTATGAACTTTACACTGCCTATACAATTGTCAGCAGTCAGTAACAGCATAATATGACTTAATGGCCTGTGTGATTGGGATGTGGATTGCTCATTTATTATGAGTAGGCCTATAGGCTACGGTATGGCTATGGTATGGTATTCTCCCCGATATAATAAATACAACACATTGGGTTTGGCAAGAAATTTGGCAATACTACTTTCACACAAGTGAATGCACCCCTGCTTGGAGACAGAAGATTGTCCGTTTTTCTTTTAAGGATTTCATCTGCAATGGAAAAAAATGGAACGACATGTAGGCTATGCTTACTTTAGTGCTGGACTTGGACTCGACTTGATCAATAGGGACTCGACTCGGACTCGACGTGGATCAATAGTGACTCAACTCGGACTTGACTCGGATGAGTAGTGGACTCGACTCGGACTTGACTTGGATTTTTTTTTTAATGACTTGGACTTGACTCGGACTTGAACACTGGGGACTCGAACCTGGACTTGGACTCGAGGCATAGTGACTTGACTACAACACTGCTGGAGGGTGGGTAACACTATGGAACTGTATGGACGTATACGCTGTGTTCAACCTTGAAGACACTGGCTGCAACAATATGTGGATCGGCAATAATTTTCAATATGGTTTTCAGGATTTTTTTACACTTTTTATTTTAAGACCATAACCTGTTTTTGAATTTACTGACTAAGTCCCTGATTTCAAATCAGTAAAATAAACATGCCCATCTTTATATTCTTCTATCACTTCAGCACAGAATCAATCAATCAATCAATCAATCAATCTATCTATCTATCTATCTATTTATCGGTCTATCTCTCTAAAGACTCATAAATGTATTTGATGACATATGATGTACAATATATATATATATATATATAGTTAGATAGATAGATAGATAGATAGATAGATAGATACATACATATATATATATACACATATTATATGCATGTAATATATTATACATCATATGACGTTGCAATACACGTATAGATATTGATTTCATATACAGTACAGTAGATCCTATAAAGTTGTTGATGGCGTGTGCCCACACTAGTATATAGTAACACAATAGACGTGGTGAGGCCTAGTGGAGCTGGCCAGAGACATAGTGCAGGCTGGCACTGGACAGGAAGTGGCGAGTCCCTCCGTGGTCTGCCACTCTAAGCCCCATAAGCTCCCGTCCTCAGCCCCTCTTGGAGGCTGGGCGGCTGGCCAGGGGCTATTACAGCACCGCCCGCACCCCAAAACGCGTAAGTGAGACAGACTAGCCTATTTATTAAAGCCCCTCCACAAGTGCTAGTGGTCTGCTGAAGCCATTAAAATACCTCCGAGACCCCTGGACACCCGAGCACCGAATCGTATCCGCTAGTAAATACATAAGCAGCATATCTGACACAGATCTGGGCATACAGGACACTCTGTACTTGAACGTGTGGGTGTGTATGTGGGTGTGTGTGTGTGTGAGGGTATGTGTATGTGTGTGTGTGTGTATGTGTGTGTGTGTGTGCGTATGTGTGTGCGTGTGTTTGTGTGTGAATTTGCATGTGTGTGTGTATGTGTGTGTGTGTGTGTGTGTGTGTGTGGCTGGTGCGTGAAGTGAATGGGTGTGTGCCACTCCCAGGGCGATGGTGGCATAGCAGACCCCAAAGGACACATGTACAGTACGGAGGCTGCACTGGGACATAAAGCACCAGAGACTCTTCCCCAGCTCTCTGCCCTCCCCTCTATGTCCTTTATCTGCAAATGAGGGGCAGGAGTGGGGAGTGGGGGGCAGTTTGGATGGAGTGGGTGGTACCATTGGGGCAAATGTTTGTAAACTTATGAGGAGCATCTAAAGCCCCCTAAGCCCTTCCCCCATACCCACCACCCCTAACCTGAGAGGCATGGCATGGTGCATTTCTGGGAATCGGTGAACACAACACAGCAGTGGCTATATGTGGTCACAATTTGGTGACCACTGCACACACTGACCCCGCAAACTGCCACTGTTGAGAGTGCGGATTGGATAGTCAAAACACACCTCATCTGTCACACACACACACACATACTCACACACACACACACACACACACCATCTATCCCAAATAACGTAATGGTGAAGGCATTTCATTGCCAATATGGTGATGTTATCATGGCAAGCTCACGGCATCATTACCTTCGATAAACACCATTGTTGGGAATTCAATCCTGCTCCAGATGAAACACAGTGATGAACCCCTCACTGCATCTGCACACACACATGTGGCACAACAGCACAGGGACGCAGGTCACTGAAAGAGCATTCAGTAAGAGATAGTCACCCAGTTCACCGACTAGTACACTCATAATCGAGATAAGGTCAAGTACCTAATAGCCAGAGCCGGACAGTAACAGAGTACATTTACTTGAGTACAGTACAGTACTTGAGTACAGTTTTGAGGGATCTGTACTTTACTCGAGTATCATTTTTGGGGAGTACTCATGACTTTACTCAAGTACATTTGAGAGGCAAATATTATACTCTTTACTCCACTACATTTCTATCCATAACCGTGAGTACCCATAACTACTAAAAAGGAAAAAAGAAAAATCTCGGAAACCCTCAATTTGTTGTTTCCCTCTCAAATATGATTGAATTGTGCAGGCACCACTGATTGGGACAGCCTATCAGCAATCCCCTTCAGCTCTCCGCCAAAGTCAACTCCATGGTTAGATTTAGATAAGAGACGAAACCATGGACGAAACAATGGATGAATACTACTCATCCGTCTAATACTATAATTCATGATTATAGTATTAGGAAGTGGTTTATAAAACATGTATCCACATCCTAACTAATCATTAGTGCATATATGTAACAACTGTTAAATAATGGAAATATTACATCAAAGTATTAAAAATAATTTATAAACCTATTTTAAATATAGGCTTATTTACCATGAACAAACCATTTATAACTGTGTGTACAAATTCTTTACTGATGAGAAATAATGTATGAGCAATACTTTACAAATGATGAACAAGCCATTTATTAATAGTTTACAAATGCTTAATAAATGATGAATTGTGTGTAGTTATTATAAAGTGTTTTCTTTTGCTGTTGTATAAAGTGGTTCTATGGATATGTTGGTATTTCGTTGGAGCTAGTTTTTCGCACCTAATTGCTGTGGGCTACATTTCTTTCAGGGCAGAACAAGTTGTTACATAATGACTTATAATATAATTGACAAAGCCTTCTTCCGTCTTAAGGTTAGGTTAGACTTTCAAGCCCTAATAATAAACGAACAGCAAATCCTTGGCGGCTTATCCATCCCTGCAGTTGTGAGTGTTGAATACCACCAAAGGACCTTACGGCTGGATTTAAACTGCCCAATACCGGCCAGTGGGGGTGTGGGGGTGTAGTGTGGAGTAGGGGGCTATTGTTTTCACTAGGTTCCATCTTCATTTCCCCCTTGGTCGTCGGAAAACATGTCTTCAGGGACCGCTGACCAGAGTTTTGGGAGCTGAGCCGGGCCTAGGGCCGGTGCATGGAGGAAACCCAATCTAGCAAGGCTCTTATGTAAGGATTTTATTTTGGGTGTCTGGCCTTTGGGTACCCGTCTTCAGTACCAGTGGGGGGGCCCTGAAGCACACACACACACACACACACACACACACACACAGACTCACATAGCTACCCAATAGCACCATTATCACTGTGACAAGGTCAGCCGCCATGTTTATATATATAAAAAAAAAAAAAAACAATGCATGGATGCCTACTGTTTAAAGGTGCCATGTGTAATGTCCGCCAAAAATCAATTCATACTCCACATTCCATAAAAGATGGGGGCAGTATACCTCCAGAAAGTGAGCTGGTTTACCCTAGAGTAACAACCGAGACACGTGTATTGCAGTTTGGCTGGCGGTTATGTTGTCCGCATACTGCCTCCCATGGCCGAAACTGGTATTATGACACCTGTCGGGCTGTGGCTAGTAATTTAGCATGCTAATTCAGGTTGATATCTCTGCAGCACTATACCTTGTTATTTTTTTAATGACATCATCGCCCTTATTTCTTCTCATTCTTTTGATGCGTGTAGCTCATCTTTTGGATATTTTTACCTCAATTCTTACACATGGCACCTTAAAGAGTTGGCCCCGCTGGTCATGATGTGATTGACAGAGAGTGGTTTCGGACACGTAGACAGGGCCCATGTGGAAAGGAGGACAACAGTGGCCGGTATAATATGTGTAATTTGATCTGGTTTAGTCTTATGACTGGCTAGAGTGTGTGATGTCCAAGAGTCAGGTCTTACCTTATTAGAGGCTTGGCTTTATGTGTGGAATATTAAACTATAACCCATCCCCAAATATAGCCCAGGGGATGGGTGTTTGTTCATAAATGCTTCTATTCATTGTTGAGGCCATTGTGAGGACTACAGAGAGGACTTGTTTGTGTGCCTGCATTGTTTGAAGTGTGTGCTGCTGATGTCGTGTGGCAGAATGTTTACATGATCATGTGAGGGTTCTTCTTTCATATTCGTGTAGCCAGTTATTACTTGTTGGTCATATGTAACACATGTAAGGAACACATGATGTTACTTCACACTTTGTCATATGACAATTAACATGGTCCAAGTGCACTTCTGAGAAACTCCCAGTTGGAAACCAGAATCAAACAATCATCTTTATATTAAATTTAGGCTTATTTTTATTTTTTATTTTGTTTATAAATTGTATAACGTTATTATTTGGCACCGAATCACATAATTTTATATTATTTGGAGCAATTATACTTATCAGTTGATGACCCCATACCAGTTGAGGAACATTTCACATTAATGAAAAGTTGTAATATTGCTTATGTAATTTCCACTTTTCATTTGTTCTGTTTATGTTGTTTGTCTGTTGCTATATATGTTGGTGTGTTTGGCAGCCTTTTAGCAAGGCCACCTCACCTGGATCACTGACAATTACAGCCACAGTAAGCGATGCCCCCCAATGACCCTTTCAGAGCCATAGATCACACGGATCTGTTATTTGCAGCATGGCCTAAAGTATGGAGGACTGCACAGGATTGACATAGGTGGCCGGTCAGTGTCTGAATATCTATATTCAACCCACCCCGCCACCCCTCTCTCTCAGGAGTCATGGCCAAGAGTATGCACTGAAGAGTGTCCTTACATGGAGGTGTTTGTAGTCCAATTCAGTGAAAAGTGATCAGAATGTGAATTTGTAATGAATATGATCAAAAATTCTTTTTTTTTCACTGAACACACACGTAATGGTGTTATATATTTGATGTTTAGAGATTGTGGATTTAGTTGTAATAATAATAATAATCTTAATCTAATAATGTGGATTATAAAACTCTGGTTTGAAAGACACACTTGAGGTTCTGATCAATGTTGTTTCTTGATAACATTATTATTTGAAGTAGGTGAAACTGAGCACTAGAGTGCAGACTAAATTAACATCTGGGTGCTGAATCCTCATATTAGGATATATTCTAGATAAGATATAGGACTGCACTCTAAAAAAATTAAGCATTCACTTTTTAAAACAAAATTTTAATCCCAATACGGGCATTTTTAATCTTTTTGGGCCAGACATTCTTCTTCAGCATGAACTGGCAATTTCACCTGCAGTTGAGTCCTTGCAATTTTGACAGATAATTGCTTCTGACTGCTGAGCGATGATGTATGTCTGGAGAACACATAGACCTGCATTACAGAGGTTCAAGGTACGAAATGATCACTATGAGTCCAAATGCAATGTGACAAGCACTAAGCCATCGTATCGCACACTGACCCTCTGAAAGCCTAAAAGCCAGACTCTTTTCAGGTCAAGAAATGAGCCCCAAAGCCTCAGACTCTTTTCAGGTCAGGGAATGACCCCCCCCCCCCTTCACACACACACACACACCCTCCCCCTACCCACACACCCATACACAACCCCCCCTCCCCCCTCCGAGTCAGGTGCACTGGCCGCTCGGGCATTGTGGACAGACACCTGGCGACGCGGCCAACGCACGCCACCTCTGGGGGCCTCCAGCAGGAACAGGAGGTCAAACCCTCGGCCCTCGGGGGCCATAGCGGCTCAGTGACCCCGAAGGAGAGTGGCCGGTGCCAGGGCGGCGAAGCGATGGACGTCTGGGTGGTTTATTTGCACAGCTGTGGCGCGATGCCGTGCTAGCGCTTTTGGAGGAGTCGGCTAGGGCAGGACGGGAGGAATGTGGCCATTGTCTCAGGGGTCGAGGTGTTTTTCACCACGTACGAGGGGTTTCGGGGCAGATTGGGGCCAGTGGGGTAGTTTTGGACGCCCGCCGTTGGCACGAGAGGTAGAAGCAGCTAAACTCACACACTAGATATGAGGTAACTGCCTTCACTGCCGAGGGATGGGAGGGGTGATCAAGGGTTTGAGGGGAATAAACCTGTCAAGGAAATTCCATGAAAAGTGTTTTTCCACATTCCACAAAGTTCAGGATTCAGCTTTCATGGAACATTTAGCTCTGAGTTTGGTCTCCACATGAAAACACCTGACCTACGGCAAAATGCCTACAAATTACTTACATTTCAATTGAGTCGTGGTCACCTTGGTGTGTGCATCACTCTGCTACTCAAACACTGTGTCCATATCATCCATCATCAGTCTTACATAAAAAATCAAACAGTGTAGCTCACGGTTAGTAACATTGCTGACATGATATAAAGCTCCCTGATTCATGATAACTTTGAACAAATCTCCAGTTCTAATGTTGACTTTGCACCCACTATAGATCTCAGTAAAAACTAAGATCTTTGAAATCACATGAAAAATGTGGTTGCATACTCTCTCCCTGGCCAAGAAGTGGTAGTGGAGGCCTTCATATAGCTTTTCAGTACAGCACATGCACCATATAACCCCCCCCCCCCCCCCCCAAACACACACACACTCAAACACTCACACAGACAAATGACACCCCCTCAAACACCCCCACACCATTCCATATCACACGCGAGAGCCCTAACCCTATATGTTACCTTTCCACAGCTCACAAATCGTACCATGTGACCTTCTTGCATGTCCCTCTACCCACCCCTCTCTCTCTCTTTCCCTACCACCCCCTCTTTCTTTCTCTCTCTCCCTACCCGTCCCTCTCTCTCCCTCTCTACCCCTCTCTCTCTCTCTACCCCTCTCTCTCTCCCTACCTCTCTCTCTCTCTACCTCTCTCTCTCTCTCTACCCCTACCCCTCTCTCTCTGCCCTGTTAAGGGCTAAAGCAGGAGATATGCGCGGAGAGGGGGTGGGAAGGAGAGAGAGAGAGAGAGAGAGAGAGAGAGAGGGAATCCGACACATGTCAGGTGACATCTCTGACAGCATGGCAGAGTGGCGGGGAAAAGAGGGGTCAGGGTCAGTTGCCACGACAACCGAAAAAACAAAGCTCACTGAAGGAGAGGAGCACACAGGTCTGATGAATGTGTCAGAAGTTATGGTCGGTTGTCGTTGGCTGTTTAAACACTGGGAGGGTGCCCACTGGGTTTTTGAGTGAATTACCATCTGTGTTTATGCTGAGGACCAGTTTTGACGGCTCGGTTTATTTCTGTTTGTACTTTGATGTGGAATCCACTACGGGATTCAGTATGTGACTACAAGCACACAAGAATTTAAACAAGAAGACACGCACTCACAAACACAGACAGAAATACACACACACACACACACACATGCTCTCTCAACCTTTAATGTCACGGTAGAATGACTAGCACAACCTTAACCACTGTTCCACTTCAGTGCAGAATAACTCTTTTGTTGAAGCTATATAAACCTTTTGACCTGGCAGTGGTGTCGGCCTTTTATCCAGGAAAAGACAGGTCAAGACTACACAGCCTTGGGGAGAGGTGACCAGACCAGTCACTTATACTGCAACCACCTTACTACACCTTGAACTGTTCCCCTTGTCTTTGATTCCAGTAAGGAGCATAAAATGACCAACCATCCCTGACACATGCACCCATACACAAATATTGCCTGAGGGGAATCCAGTTCAGCATTGTGTTGATTTAACAACAGTACAGTGGAAGGCCATGCGTGTGTATAGGTGACTGGTAATACGTGGGCATCTGCATGTCTCTGTACTGTGTGTTAGTGTGTGTGCGGATGTTTGTGTGCGTGTGTTTATGTGTAGGGTTGTGTGAATGTATGTGTGCGTGTCCTATTGGCTGTTTTGTGATACTTTTGTATGGTGTATTTAATGCTATTTTGTGATGTAAATCACTCTGAGCCACAGTCATTGTACAAAAAGTGCTGTATAAATAGTTTATCATAGTATTGCTATTAGGCATCAACATATGAAGAGTTCAGATGCAAAACCCTCTAAATCCGTCTGACCACATTTCTTTTAAATGAGCATTTAAAATCCGGTTCCTATAGGTTTTTGCATAGAAATCGATATTTCAGACCAGGAAGAGAGTATTATTTGATGTGTTTTGAAGTTAAATTATTTGATTAACGTATACTATGTGAGGAGAGCATTCACTCACCATCTTTATCTCATTTTTGACTTAGGTGGCATTTAGAGGCTTTTGCATCTGAACCCTTCATATGGATTTAGGGTAAACATATGGATTTAGGCAATAGGGATTGTCAACATATGGATTTAGGATAAACATCTGGATTTCGGGTATATAGGATTGTCAACATAGAGAACATCTGTGAGGAACAGAGGAGAACATCTGTGTTGGTACATATTATGTCATGTTACTCTATATGAAGTGATTTCCAGTAAAGACTTGCATTGGTAGCCTTTGTAAACAGTGTGTGTGAGGCAACGTGTATGTTTATTTGTGCATGTGTGGTGCAATGTGCGTCGGTAAGTCAGACCTGTGCTAGTGTGTGTGTGGTCGTACATGCGGTGAATGTGGAGAAGTGTCCAGAGATTTCCAGTAAGGCTTTGTAGTTGGCATAGCAGCACGTTTAGCCTGAGTATTTGTCTGTGTCCGGGATTGTGTTTGTGTGTGTGTGTGTGTGTGTGTGTGTGTTTGTTCCCTGAGTCACCTCTGTGGTCTGGCTGAATCTTCCCCAGGGGATTAATGGCCTCAGGATTTCCCAGCTGTTGCTTGGAGGTTTCTGAGACGGAGACACATACACACACATACACGCACACACACACACATACACACACACACACATCACTCTCCTGCCGATCAACAAGGTTGGCTACTCGGGCACAGCCTAGCCCCACACCATGTGCAGTCAGTGGGCCAACCACAGATAACTTAGACTTAGAACCCACTTGTTTCAATTCATCTATGTGACTGCCAGGACATTCTAACATAACAGGAGATTAAGGCAGTCCTAAAAAACACGGCCTCATAGCCATGAGGGTAGTGTAATTTAAGCACAAATGACAAGTAGTTACATGTAAAATTTAAAGCAATATTATGCAGTGATTTTCCACTTTTTCCATGGATGTTTTAAAAGCAACTAGTTTTGATATCATCTTCAAGTTATTTAGTATCGTATATGGTCAGATGAAGGCTAGATAAACACACCTTTCTTCCACATCAGCCTTTCAGCATACACTTTCTGTGCTAAAACACAGTGTGGTTTTGTACACAGTCTTTTTCATTTATTTATTTATAAGGATAACACACATTGATCAACAATTCTGCAAATGTGCCAGTGTTAGCCAACCGGTTAATTTTCAACTGCAGTCCTTTGGCAAGATGTTGTATTAACCGTCAATTGACTTGGCCTGTTGTTCTTAGATGCCAAGTTAGTAATAAAATGTCAAAAGACCCCAGATAACAAGGGTTTAACAGTATCAGCTTTAGTGTTGGTTGGTGTTTTTTTACATGCCTTTTTTATTCCACTGCTTGGTTGAATTTCCCATTGTCCTACGTAATTTAGAACGACCATTAACCGTATGTTATCTGCACACCTATGAAGTAGATCCAATTTTTTGGCCGTATCACACTTGTATATTAATTCGCCGAACTCGTTGTGAAGTTTAAATGAACTGTCACGTTGCATCCGAGCTGTAAAATGCAAACGCTCAGAACATTGCAACATTGTAGCATATGACGGAGGTGGCTTTTAGCTAGATGGATGACAGCAGACTAAGTAAAAGCGATGTTTCAAAGCTAAAGTTCATCAGAATCTTGGGATACGCCCGCTTGACAACGGGAGAGATAGAACTAACGACTGGCCTTTGGCCGTAGCAACCATCCATTTAGAACTAGTAACGGCAGTTTGTCTTGTGAGTTGAGAAATTAGTTGATATGTGTCGGAAGAAATGTTCTACAAACAGTTTTACAGTTTTAGCGATTAAAACGTTTAAATTGTAACAGGAAATGAATACAACGCAAGTGGCAACAGTGGAATAAGCGGGATAATGGACTCCACGGTGGTCTGTTCACAGAAGTTAATGCACTACGAGTTTAATGCACCTCCACTTCGCGTCGGGGCCGTTTTACAACCTCGACCGTGCATTAACTTCTGTGAACAGACCACCGTGTCGTCCATTATCCCTTACTTGGCTTCTAGGTAGTCAGATTGCCACTGTAAGACCAAAAGGTACATTTTTACTATGAAATAGTAAATTATGGTTAGAATACTATGCAGATACAATGTTAAAACATCTCCAGCTAGTGCCGAGCCACAGACTTGGCAGCATGGCTCAACTGGGTAGAGGTGGGTAACTGAGAGCTATCAACAGTACTTAGCTGCTCGGTTCCATTTCAGTAGCGTGTACGTACTTGTACTTGATACAACCTTCAGCACATTTACCTCAGGCTGTCCTCGACCCTGAGCTCAGCTAGAGGGATTACCCAGGAGGGTTCATACTAAACTTGTTAATATGTGTGTGTGTGGTGGGGGGGTACTCTGAGAGAGTAAGGTGTGTATATGTGTGTGTGTATGTGATAAAGAATATGTGTGTATGTGCGAATGTGTGTCTGTTTTGCCTGATGCCATTGTTGTTTGCATGCACTTGATTTAAAAAAAAAAATATCGAGCACTTCGCTTTCTCCCTCAATGGCGTATTGCTCTTCTTCCTACAAAACTCGCTTTTGTTTATGTATATGTGCTTTTGTGCCTTCCATCTTCCCAAATGGGTGGTCTGTGTATGCTGGTACAGTGATAATCATTTTCCGCTTTAAAATTGGCCAGGTGAGGTCCCTAAATAAACCGCATTCTATGATCCTATAAGAGAGATTTATTTGCTACTGGAATATCCTTCATGCCAGTGAGATCTAAAACATGATAGCTTCGCCTCGTGTGCATTAGTATGGGTATCGTGACATCATGCAGAAGCAGATCCCTTGCATATCAAGAGATTGTCGGCTAGAAG
The DNA here is from genome assembly GCF_018492685.1 of Alosa sapidissima. Lineage (NCBI taxonomy): Eukaryota > Metazoa > Chordata > Actinopteri > Clupeiformes > Clupeidae > Alosa > Alosa sapidissima. Next base: position 17,019,371 of record NC_055980.1, on the reverse strand, counting down.
GACAGGCTATTCTGAGGAGTGTGTGTAAGGCTAAACAAGCCTGCTGATAGCTTACAGAGACAACGGGAGACACATTCCCCAGAGGGCGAAAAACACTGCGTTTCCATTAATGTTAATAGGTTTTGGAAAAGCCATACAAACAAAAAAAACCCAAAAGGAAATGTACTTGCTTGCCATTTCAGATGGCATGGTTACATTTGCAGAGTAGCTGATTATGACAGGTACCAGTGTGCATTTCTTGAGAATTTTATTTTAATTTAATTTAATTATACCATCGGCAATTATAACTGAATGGTGAAACACTAAGGGTAACGATTTTTAGTGGTGAACTTTCCTTAAGTGCATATGAGCATTAGTTGTAGAAACTGTTTGGACAACACTATTTATTTCCATGTCCTTGATTCTAGCCCCAAAATGTCCCCAGTGTACCATCACTTTGACTACAATCCAGATATTTTGCTACACTGTGTTTGCACAGATATGGTCGATAATGTCTGGTCATTGATCAGCGTATTAAATAGCGTATTAAATAGGAATGAGAGTAGCAAAAAGATACCCACAAACTTTAACAGCTCACAGTTGGGTGCCCTCTTGCAAGAGCAATCTTTGATTAGTCTCTGAAAGCGACAACAGTGATGATTGATGTGTGTGTTTGGCAGGCGGTCATGCACCGAGCACGATGCCGACGGGGATAGCCTTTGCGCGACCACATGGTAAAAATACCACGGGGATCATCCAGACACTATTACTGCCAGCAGAGAGGGGGGAGACACGTTTGGACTCTTGTTTTGGCTCCAAGCACTTTGCTTTTAGTGATAGAGAACCTGGACGCTCCGCCACTCTACAGCGTGCATGGTAACAGTACAGACCTCTTGTAGTGAGTGGGGCCTGGACATTCTTGTAGGGTTTTTGGGCGTTTGATTTGCTTGCAGATTTGGTTTGACTAGGTATACTTTTTGCAAGGGGCATGGTTTTACATCTTATTCTACAGACCTCAGACTGCCCTTATTCATTTAAACTTCAGTCTGGTCCTATTCACACAGCTTAGTTGTGTTGTGGGGACAAGCTTCTATAAGGTGTTGGCGCTGCCCAAAAGACGGTCCAGTGGTTGGCATACTGTGTAGGACTTGAGAGAGTGAGATCTACAAGGGCCAACCTTCATGCAGAGAGACTCGAGCGATCTGGACGACTCTTTGTTCCTCCACACTCGGACCTTCCAGTTTGCCAAACTGCAACATGTAAAATGGAAATGGCTCCTTAGCTCAACCTTCGAGAGAGGACTACTGCTGACGCTTTGCCGAACATACTCGTAAAAAAAAACTGTGATATTCTCCGCAGGCCACTGGCCGTCTATTGCCGACTTCTGGTCGCTGTCGCCCTGCTGGTGATACTCAGAGGGGTCCGTTTGATCGTGCACTTGAACTTTTCCTGGTGGGGCCCAAGTGACCATATCGGTGGTGTTACAATGCGTGACTTGCTTCCCGTGCCCGTTCGGGAGCGCAAGGAGAGGGAGAGACTGACCAGTCTGCCCACACCCTTCCCTCTGCTATCATTCCCCATCACCTACACCATACAGACCTCTAAGAAGTTCCCTTTCTTCCATGTCAAAAAATGCAGATACGAAGCAGAGAACGCCTTCTACTCCAACCTGAAGCTGGCAGACTTTAATATCGTCGACACCCTTGGGGTTGGAGGCTTCGGCCGCGTGGAGCTGGTAGGAAATTTGATTTTTTTTTTTCATCCTCTTCCTCTGTCTTTTCCCTCCATTTTTTTCTTCTCTGTGCATTCTCATGACCTGCTTTCAGGTTCTTCAAAAGTGTATTTAATTTTGTCCAATATCTCTAACATGGGATATTGTCATAACCTTATACCGAAATATAAGTGAAATGTAGTCTGAGCCTGCATGCCTAAACCCTTTTAAAATGAAGATGAACATTTTCTAAACCAAGTGCTTAAATGCTGGTGCTAGCAAAGTCTGAATAGACTTTGGTCATGGAAATATTAACATGAGAGGTTCTCACTGATGGAAACAACCATCAATTAATACCTGAACAAATGTGTTTCCATCTGTGAAGCAGTGCACTGGTCTGTGTTTCTCCACATGGAGAGGAATGAGAATGGCAGGAGAATGTCAGGACTCTCTATTCAGGGTAACTTTCCACTGACTCTGCAGAGAAAGTAATAGGATCCCCCCTGAAGTAGAGCGGCACCGGCTCCCATGTTGTAACAGCTTAGGACATCTAATGAAATTAGAATTAAAATGGATGCTACAAGGGTTACCAGTATGTAATTTATGAAGAGCTGGAAAAAAGTATTGACGATAGAAGTGAAGTGCAATTTGGGTGTGGGATTTTTTTCCTTTTTAAGATTGCCCTGCATTCTGTTTTACAGATGTGCACCTGAGAAGTAAGTCATAGACTGTGACACTGCAGAGTTAGTCATTCATATCATCTTATCGTGATCACATAATTCATAGTTTATCCACCTCTTATTTTACCACTACATCCCTGGCTGCAATGTAGTATTTGGAGTAGCACTTGGAGGGGAAGATGAAAAACAACATGGAACTCCTTCCGAATGTGAAAGGAAGACTCAAACAGAAAGAGAAAAAGAAAGCATGATTGCAAAAAAGGAAAGAGGGGTTAAGGGGTGAGGGGGCGATGTCGCAATGCGGACTTTGCAATTCTCCACCAAAGTGGCACAGAGGAAAAGCCCAGTGACGCTTACTTGAAGCGGAATCCCCTCGCCGAGCCTATTTTAGTCGTGGTGATGCCACTCTGAAAACAAGTAGCCCTCTGGTGCATAGCATCATGTTCACCTGCGTTGTACTTCCTTACTAGATAGTTCAGAGATCAAGTGACCCCTGACACGTTAAGGCTCCAGAGGATACGCAATGTAAAGAATGCCCTCGCCCAGTCTAGGCTATTTCTAGTACCCGAGAGTCAATTATAGACTATGACTCACTTTCTAAATTAAGAAGGTCTTGGTTGTTGTTTTCCTTCTTGCAGTATGTGTATAACCTGGTGCTCTACCACATATGAGCATAAATGAATTCTTTCTAAACATGCATTCTACAATAATAATGTTATTTATATACATTAAAATTGAATGATCTCAGAATGTTGATGTCAGTAAAACAGTATTTGGCTTGGAAAATATACCAAGTGAGCACTGCTTCCTTATACAAACACAAGAACAAGGGCGAAGCCCCCAAAATATATTTAAAAAAAACACATGTCAAAAAGGTCTAGGTCTCACCTATTAGCAGTAACTTAGAATGAGGTATCTCATAGTTCCCTTTGCTTCTCAGGTTCAGCTCAAAAGTGAGGAGACCAAAACGTTTGCGATGAAGATTCTGAAGAAGAGGCACATTGTGGACACTCGGCAACAGGAGCACATCCGCTCTGAGAAGCAGATCATGCAAGAGGCTCACTCCGACTTCATCGTGAGGTAGATGACGTGATTAAAGTCTAATGCCATAAAATGAGACAGCAAATAGGTATCAAATACAGTATTGGATTGGACACCACTTTTATGCGTAACCAGTATATCCTGTTACAGTATGACCACATGCGGATTACAATTCAGCATTTAACCAAATGACGTCTTCTCCCCTGTATCTCAGATTATACAGGACGTTTAAAGACAGCAAGTACCTGTACATGCTTATGGAGGCCTGTTTGGGAGGAGAACTATGGACCATACTGAGGGACAGGTAAGAAACACACATACACATACATTTCAGCACACATGTGGTACAACAGTACTTCGCAGACAAGTGGATTTCTGGACTATTCTAGAAACGGCTTACTTTCCATTTGGGAAGACTAGTATTGTGGAGGTTAATATTAAATATTGTGCAGATAACAGGAAGGAAATCCTAATCTCGGCACAGACAAATATGACATACCAAGCTGTATCAAAACTTTCGATTTGATATTTCTCTTCGTTTAAATCTTTCTATGTATACTTCTCACATGGCAGGGGTTCATTTGAGGACGCCACAACACGGTTTTACACAGCCTGTGTAGTGGAAGCATTCGCTTACCTGCATTCCAAAGGAATCATTTACCGGGATCTGAAGCCAGAGAATCTTATCCTGGATCACAGAGGCTATGCCAAGCTGGTGAGTAGAGAGACATTGCCTGTTTTTTTTTTTTTCAAAACATACACTGTGAATTAAGCTACAGTATGTACTGTGGAAATTCTAGCAGATGTGCTATACAGATGTGCTGTGCAACTTTCTCACACGCTACAATAGTTCACTGATTAAGTGTTGGCCTACTCGATTTCTTGCTAATGTAGAGTTAGGGTAAAGAAAGAAACACAGTTTGGGAAGCTGCTTTCAATGATAATTGAGACCCTAACATTGAGACATGCCTATGGGATCTCAGAATAGCATATAAGGCAGTGGGACAGGCTGTCACCTCTCTAGTTGTATGTGGACTTAAAGGTAAACTGTGTGTATGAAACTGACTAGAATGGATTTCTTATAGGAAGCCCTCCTGTTTATCTTTTTAGGTAGATTTTGGTTTTGCCAAAAAGATTGGATTTGGCAAGAAGACGTGGACTTTCTGTGGCACGCCGGAGTATGTAGCACCAGAGATCATCCTAAACAAAGGTCATGACATTTCAGCAGACTACTGGTCCCTTGGCATCTTGATGTATGAGCTGCTGACAGGAAGGTAAATGCTGGTGCTAGCATTAGCGTACTATGCTAATCAATATAAATGGGCTGGATATGACTAGCTGATGATATCTGTTTTACAACTACACAGTAAAGTACTTGTTCTGTCAGTCATTCAGACACACACATGGCTAATCAATATAAATGGACCTAGATATGACTAGTTGATTATATCTGTTTTACAACTACACAGTAAAGTACTTGTTCTGTCAGTCATTCAGACAGACAGACAGACAGACACACACACATACACACACACTCATGCTCAGACATTGTACATATTTAGGTGCTAATGTGCTGACTCTACTACTTGTAGCCCGCCTTTCTCGGGACCTGATCCAATGAAGACATACAACATCATTCTGAGAGGTATTGACATGATAGAATTTCCAAAGAAGATCACCAAGAATGCTGGCAACCTAATCAAGAAACTATGCAGGTGTGTTAGTCTGGGAAATAACACACAAATAATCTGTGTGGTCTTTTGTTAAAAACAAGCATTTACCAGTGTGTGTCATCCATCACAGGGACAATCCCTCGGAGAGGCTAGGAAATTTGAAAAACGGCGTCAAAGACATCCAAAAGCACAAGTAAGTCATTCACAGCACACATTTCCAAATAACTTGTGCAAAAAAGATTATTGATGTGATCTAAAATGAATGGAAATGGCTTGTCTCTAAATCTCAGGTGGTTTGAGGGGTTTAACTGGGAAGGCTTGAGGAAGATGACCCTAGCTCCTCCAATCATCCCTGGGGTAAGTCCAAGAAGTAGAAGATCTAGAATTCCCAAGACACATTTTCAATTGCTCAACATAGTAAAGATGCACCCTAGAATAGATGATTCTGAGCCTACTGTATATACCATTAATCTAATTTAGTGAATTGGTCCTCACAGCTTGAGCTGTTCAGTACACAGTCCTGGCTGTGGGAAGCAAACATGGCTTGGACCGAGCCATATGCAATTCTTAGCCAATCAACACACATCTTTTAGGGGCATCAAGTGTCACCAAAACAGAATCACAGAGTGCATTTTTAAATTATGTAAATAGATCAGCTGCCATTCCTATTTAATATTCTATAGCTTTATAGAATCATCTTGCTTATTTATTTATTTGTTTGTTTTTGCACTCCAGGTTTCATCTCCAACCGACACAAGCAACTTTGACAGTTTCCCGGAGGACAGTGAAGACCCACCTCCAGACGATAACTCAGGGTGGGACACAGACTTTTAAACTGTGCCTGCCTCTCCAGAGACTGACCACACACATCACCCCCGACACATTTACCCACCCCCCTGTCTCCAGTCCCACCCATGCAGGAGAGTTTTTAAAACTGTGAGTGATTGATTGTGTGCTGGAGAGGGACTGGTTCTTCTGTGCGCGCGAGGACTACGCCACACATTAGCTGACGAGTCTAACGAACGCCAGTGACAAGATGGAGGACACATGGAGATAAAGCGGAGAGAGAGGGAGTGGGGGAAGGAACCAGAACTTAACTTGCCCACACGAGTCGACCCAGGTGCCTTGGCCCATGCTCTATCTCTCTCAATCTCTCTCTCTCTCTCTCTCTGTCACTCACTTTCTCTCTCGATCCATGAGGCATTGGGATGCCATCACTGATCCATTCCCATCACCTTTGTCATCTTGACCACAACTCATCATCCTCACCCCTCCCCATCGCCATCAGCCATCTCATCCCAGGCCAGGGGTGGAGAGTCAAACGCAGCAGACTGCCCGCTTCTTATTTATTAATATCAATCGCCGCCATCAATACTGTTTCCAGCGGCACAGCTACGAGACCCACAATTGGAGACTTTTCCCCCCCTTCCTAAAGATTTCCACACACTTTTCTTTCTGATCCTACACAATGCTTGAGTGCTTGACATCCTTGCCATGGTACAGCTGTGTGCCCATGAGCTGTCGCAACAATACTCTGTGATAACATTTGCAATGGGACTGGCCCCTGGATAGAGTAATAAAGTCTCCATGCTGTGCCCTGATATTGAAGCCAGTGGACATTAAGTGGGGACTAGTGATGACGTCATATGTATATATTGGATTGTTTTTTGTTTTTTTTAATGAGGAAAGTCACAAGGGAAGAAATGAACTTAGAATTGAGAAAAATTCATTAACTCTCTCTAAAAAGTAATAACTGAAATAAAATAGAGTCAATAAAAATGTTTGATTGGAATTTACCTGTGCCAATACAGCGGGTGAGAGATAAACAAAACAAAAGAAAAGACTTGAACCACGTCTGAAATAAATGATTTTGGGTATTGTAGGAGGCCTACCTAAGCTCACCACCAGGAGGCAGACATTGACCAGAGGATTGGTGAAAACCAACGACTTTCAGTAGCCTAGCTCAACAGCAAAAAATTATGACAAAACACTACATACTAGAGTTGACTACATGAACCCTAACACTACATTACAAGACCAATAACACATTTCCACTATCCTTGTAGTTCAAACCTTTTTTAGTTTAGTTTCTGGTTCGAATCTGGCCTTCATCTAGTCTCCATATCCATATCATCCTCACTCAAACATAAAACAAAGAAACAAGTGAATTCTTGGAGATTTTCATATCATGAACCCATGAAGAAACTGTGCTGGAATACAAACGAGGAACTATTATTATTTATTGTAGGACCAGAGGTAAATATTGTGTTAATAATATTCAGTACTGATATTTTGTGATACTGCTAGAACAATGTCTTGTTAGAGTAAAATATGATTTTTTTCCAACTATTGGTGGTTTTGTGTTTTGTTTGTTATTTTTGTCTTTAAAATATTCAATTTCCTCCTCATGTTACCTCTTGTAGGTAACCTACCACTCACCCACACTTCTGCGTTCACCTCATGGCTACTGGCATCAGTGAAAGTGCCTTAAATTTTCGTGGCATCCAAAATATCTTCTTGTCTTTGATCGATGCTGCATGAGCAATGTCCAACCACTCAGAAATGTCCTTACTTTGCTTTGCTTTTATAAACGGTTCAGCTATTTATATGCCTTTTTCTTACAATAAAAGACAACTTTCAAATGTGTAGATGTTTTTGCCTCAGTTTGATTCAATGTGAGAAAGCAATAGAGTTTCTGTTTACAGAATACAGGAGAGGGGAAAGTAGAGACTGAATGACCAGTATTAGCTGTCAACTGTTCTTGATGTCTAAATTCAGCTAGACTGGTACTTTTTAAAAATAATAATAAATTCAGCGAGACTGGTACATGTACTCTATACTATAATATATATGTATATATATTGCATTTAGGCTACTGTACTAAGGCTGGTGGGCAACACATTCATTTTTAAAGCAATATAGGCTAATTAACGTCTAACAGCAGCCATCTACACTATGTTAATTTGGATGGTTTTGACCAACATTTACAAGCATTTGTCCTGAAATGCATAGAATATTCAACCATAAATAATTGTGGCTGGTATTAGATATAGAATGGTATCCGGCTCATTCTCTTCTGGAAAGAAATGTAATAGCCCCAACAACAGCCTACGGATGGAAAGCTTATCATTAGCCAACGCCTTATCTCACCCCCTCTTAAGATAAAGCATGAGAATGCCCGCCGTTCATCCTCAGGTGTCTCCTAACCACATCAGAGAGATGCTGTTCCGGCCGGTGGTGGCCAATATGGCGACATATTTGACCCCAGTTCACAGCTTGGTTGGGACAGACTTCCTTTGATAAATTAGTCTGTTTGAGTAGCGAAGAGCGATGTTTGCCAATTTAATAGGCACAGTAAAACACATTAAGCTACCGATTCTCCAGAATGCTATTTGTTCCAGTTATTTTTAGAAACAGAAAGAAAACATACCCAACGCAGCAAAAGAGAATGCTCGTCCAAAACTGCTTAAACATATCCTGTTTCTAGTGAAAATTAATTATCAACATCATGTTAGCCCGACATTAGCATATTGATTTAGTTTGGCCTACCACTAGACACAGGACAATTTTAGCTTGAACGCTTTTCTTTATTTCTAAAAAAAACCTCTGCACGTTAACATGAAACTGTCAACATTTTCAAAGATAGGTTACCTCAGTGAACAGACGAGACATGGCCCACAAACACGTAGGCCTAGGCATAAGGCGGGACGAAACACGACCAATTAAAATGAACAGTTAATATGTTAATTAACGTTGTATTTACTTACCACCACAAGAGGGAGATACAAAAACATCTGAAACACCTGACATTGTATACAGTACCTACATCAAATATATTTGTCTCCCGGATTTCCAATTAGTCGTGGCCAATAATTCAGCTTGCTTAGGGACTCTAAAGATCCGAGTAGACTAAGTTGGGGGTCCCATTGTAGAACAAGTGGATTTGGTGGTGACCAAGTATTTTTGTGAGACAGGATTACCTTGCACTGGGCTAAATGAATTTGCTGAGCACAATGTCTGTTAAAAGCCTCTAAAAGCCGAGCAAATGGACTGTTTGTGAAAATGGTCTGCCTGTCGAACTCTGATTAAGACATGGGGTTTCAGTTCTGTTTGATCTGCCCCCATCAAAGGGTGCTTTACACAAGCTTCATTTTACACCACTGTAAGCACTGGATGTACAATTAAAACAAAGCCGAGGGACCAAAGAACCGGGATGAATGCTGCCAATTCACGTTTAATGAAGTGTATTCAACGTTTGTCTTGTTGTCGCCTATTATAACTAACCTCTGTCAACAACATCAAAGCCTTTTATTTGGGAGGTTATCCCAAGTATTTGGCAGACATGCACTTTGAAACTGTTAAATCGTTAGCGCATTTTGCGCCTACCAACAGCTGACCAGAAGAGCTGGCGTGATAATGAGAAAAAAGAAGGTGACAATTAGAATGAAAAGAATCCCTGCTACCCTGGTTGTGGTACGCATTTTTGAATGCGCTTTGTTTGCAATTATTCTATCAAAGGAGGCTTACATTCTCGAAATGGCCAATTAAACATGGTCTTTGCAAATGGTCTGTGTGCTACCCGAAATTCTTTTGATTGATCTGCACAACTAATGCTCAAGTAGAATGCACAGGCAGCTAGCCCAATGATCACATATCATGCTCTTTGGATAAACGTTTTTAAAACTCGTACCCTTTAGGCCTACACAACACTGAGTGTTACACACAGACGGGTGAAGCTTGAGGCTTTAGGGCAACTATGAATAAGGATGAGAAGGATGAATCAGATAAGGCATAGGAGATGGGCGTTGAATTGGCGGCATCTAAACTTCAGAGACAGCAATCCCTTATCGACCCGTGCTAATCAACTGTATTTGTTTTAAAGCATTTAGACTGAATGGTAATTATGTCAGTAAACTTTTTCCACTCTCCCCAATTTGCATATCGCCTTTGATCTTTACCGCCAGTTTACTCAAGTGCATTTCAAAGTTCATCTGTTACAATTACATTTCAAATAGCACTAATGGACAGAAAACATCTTGAATAACCATTCATCCCCACCTCTTCAAAATAACCATGGGCACCCCTATTTGGCTTTTGATGTTGTTTGAAATTGGCAACATTACATATTTTATTCATAAATGGCTGAAACGATTCCAGAATTTCTAATAACCGCAAGAAATAAATTCTCAGTCGATTTGAAAGCATGTGTCCTTCGGGCATGTAAATAAAATATAGTCTGGACAAAGTGTGTTTTTATTTAGTGCATGTGAATCGGGAGTGTTGACAGTGCAAGTTAACAAATGTCTTCATTAGTCCCGTAATAACTCCGGCTCTACGAACATGACTTTATTCTATCTGGTTCGTAATCCTAGTCTAAACGGAATAACGTTCCAATTTAAGAGGGGCGGCTGCGGTGCGTGTTTGATGTCAGCTCATGGCGGATCGCTGATAATTGTACACAAACATTGCGAAACCCTTGCCAATGGTTAGCTCCTGTAGGATGGGTCATGACGCGCAGCTCTTTGAAATTTCATCCGCCCCTTTGTTACACATAGCCGGGGGCGGGAAAGCAAACAACTGCACATGTATAAAGCCTCTGTTAGCACATCAGTGTCTTCAGTGCAGGAGAGTCACCTACCTTTTCCAAGGAATACTTCCATACGGACCAGTTACATTCCGTTTATTTCTCTGAAGACTTGCGAATACCACGACTACAAAATGCTGTGCCTTTCTGCAACCGCTGCCTTGTGCTTGATTCTGGCCATTGACGTTGCATTTGCAGGATCTGTCTTGTTCAACTCGAATGCGATTAAAAATATCCCCGGAGTAGTGAGCTCCACTCACGCCGTGAGCGCGAGCCCGGACGAACTGACACTTGACAGCGGGACTAAGAACTTGGCCCTTGACACTCCACAGGTAAGCAGGCGTCTGGTGCTCGTGCACTGCCGAACAGCTGTTTTCCAGTGCCGGCAAAAGTTGCTCCTGTTATAACTTTAAATTCCAGAGGCGAACTGTGTTTTTAAAAACAAACTTCTGCCCTCTTTATAGCCTGTCCTTTGCGCTGCTGATGAAGAATGTTCTGAAGATGAGTACTGCCTGGTCTCCCGACGCGCTTGCCTCCAGTGCAAGAGACGCAGGAAGCGCTGCACCCGGGATGCCATGTGTTGCCCTGGCAATCACTGTAGCAACGGTAGGTTTAGTTTTCCTCCCTTTCCCTTCACACTGTTTTGCTCTTATTACATTAGCGGTGGTTCTTTTTGGTGTGTGAATGTAGCCTAATTTGTCTCTGCCCTTGGTTTCTCTCCACATAGGTCTGTGCACAGCCAATGATCTCGACCTTGTGCAGCAAACTGGGATTGAGGAGGTCCTGGCTAGCCCCACAAACGAGGACAATTCCACAGTGGAAGTGCAGGCCAAAGCACCACCACAGGATGTGACTCAGACTTTGAAAGGTGAGCATCCTCTCATTATGTCAAATGCATCATGAGCATCTTGAGAATATTATTGCCTTAATATCACTATTACAAATAATATTACTCCTTAGTAATATTACTACACTGCATGCTTTATTTACTGTCCGTAAGAATAGTTGAGGGTGAATCTGACCGACTGGTCCCTAACAAAGGTTTGTTCTGAATGCCTGTTCAGGTCAAGAGGGTGATACTTGTCTGAGGTCATCAGACTGTGCCGAGGGCTTCTGCTGTGCCAGGCACTTCTGGTCGCGGATCTGCAAGCCGGTGATGAGGGAGGGCCAGGTGTGCACCAAGCACAAGCGCAAAGGCAGCCACGGCCTGGAGATCTTCCAGAGGTGTGACTGCGCCGAGGGCCTGTCCTGTCGGACGCAGCGGGGCGAGCAGCATAACAGTAAGGCAGCGCGCAGCCTCCACACGTGCCAACGCCACTGAGCTCTGGACACCAGGAATGGAGCAAGTGGACCATGGGATTTCTTTATCTTGAGGGGGGCCATTTTTTGAAGAGTTGAGCCTCTCTGAAAGCTGAACTCTTTTTATTCACAATTTGATGAACAGTACGCTGAAGAGACTTTTTATGAAAGGGATACTCTGTTGGTTTTGTTTGGATGAGTTTGTTTGTTTTATTTTTTTTGTTATTTACTTTATTGCAGAGTAGATATGATTGTTTCGCTGTGGAACTTGAGACATGATTGCAGTAAATTACTGTATATTGTAAATACCATACTGATGTTGGCACTTAACTCTAAACTGGTCATTCTGGGTCACAACAGCAATTTTCAAGAGAAGGTGCATCATTCGTGGGTTTGTGTGTCTGTGTGTGTGTGTGTGTGTGTGTGTGTGTGTGTGTGTGTGTGTGTGTGTGTGTGTGTGTGTTTTAACTATTGTATTTTTTTCTGAGAACATGTGATTTTACAAATATAGAATCTGATATAAAATGTCTATTTTTATTTTAAATAAAGAGTGTAAAGTTTAAGTGACATATAAAGCAGCATTGGTTATTTTGTCCTCCTATTTGTGGTGAAATCTTGGTGAATCTATACAATCGCAATGCATACATAGCCCACAACTCTCAATAGATCTGTGAGATGAAGAACCACAATTGTGAAGAATGAAATAGTGGCCTTCACTGTTTTGCCCAGAATTGGGGCATGTAGGAGGTCAAGATAAAACCAACTGAGTCAGATCAGGGTCAGATGCGAGGTAACGTAAAAACAAGACAAGGCCGCACTTTGCATAACACACTATTTTTAGATGTTAGCATATCTATAGTTAGTCTAAAGAACGTCTATTTCTAAGTTCGGTCCAGCAGAAATTGTAAAAAGATTGAGTGAAGTTTGCTCCCATCATTAAGTCTCCCGTGCGAGGTTCCATTTTGGACAGCATGGAGCATCAGTGAATACCATGATTAAAGCAGGAGATAATATACAGTCTACCAGTGACTCCGCTACGCTTTAAATATGAAGCCAGACAGAATGGCCACCACCCCAACAATGCTCAGCGTTTAATTCCCAGCACATCACCTCCTTTCCAAGAAACTAGAAGTCTTTGGTTTAAACACACTGACAACATGTGGTGTGTTTACAAGGCCCCACCAACGGCCATGGCCTTTCACATCAAAGTTCAGCACCCCCAAGATCAAATACAGGTGAGGAAGCCTCTAGAAGGTGTCCAGATTGGAGATAGCGCCCTGTCAAAGATAGAGATAGTAAAGAGGGAAGATTTGTTAGAAGTGGAAATTGTGACTCATCAAGGTGGGAAATTCTAAGAAAGCAGCCACATTCTTTAGAATGATTTACATTATCCATAGCAAGTGTTTTTTTTCTCCAAGTACATACAGAGAAAGGGCAGAATTGCTGTTTTTTCCATTTTACGTGAGGAATTCCTTCTGGGTCAAGTAATTTTGTGTGATGTATGGCATGACAGCATACGCTCGCTGTCACAAATCTAATCAAGCCATACTTCTTTATGGACTTTCATGTCTACTTTAAAGAGAATGCGTGGGTATCTCCCACAGGTGAGGGGTCCAGCACACACACACACACACACACACACACATGGAGAGAGACAGACACTTCTACACATACTCACACACAAGCAGTCATGCTCTCTTTATCTCTCTGCCTCTCTCTATATCTCTCTCACACACACACTTTATCTCTGTCCCTCTCTCTCTCTCTCTCTCTCTCTCTCTCTCTCTCTCTCTCACACACACACACACATACACACACCACCCTGTCTCAAACACACAGCTCCATCCTCTCTGGAAACCATATGGATGAGCTTTACAGAGCAGCGCACTGTGAAACCTCATCGTCTGTTTCTCCACAGAGATCAGATATGAATCGTCGGAGCCCCCTCAGGATGATTTGTGTTGAGAAATAACTGACAACAGAGTGACATGGTGTCCCAAAAACAAAAACACTGCAAATTGTTGGCACTGCAGGCTGTTGATTTTAAGACTATAAATTACTTTGGAAATTCAGTCTCTTCATGGAACTGATATGAAAAACATGATTACATGCGATAACATTGCATCAGAACAGTAACTTGTCCATCTTGTGCCTTTTTTCCCCTTGATGTGGGTACAGTATCTCATAGGTCAACTTGGGATGGAAATAAGTCAACAAAGTAATTTGTCAACATAGTTTCCTCCATTTTTTTTTTTTTTTGGTCTTCAATGTTTTACTTTCCCATTATGTCATCCCTCTGTGGACAAGCAGGAACTACAGGCTTCTCTCAGGCTTTGATTCGAGCTGTCAAGAGAGACAAAAGCCAAAAGGCACAGACATATAGGCATTTCAAAGCGCAGGATATTCAGTTTGCGATTGTCTCCCACTTCCATACATGCTCTCGGCTGGGGAATGTTCTAGCAGCTTTTGTCAACACGATGGCGGCAAGGGGGGGGGACCCAAAACATCTGTGGATGGACTCTCACACGGCACAATGGTGCCAAAGAAACACAAAACTCCCATCTGCACATACAGCAAAGGGAACCCTCTTCTTGCTTTGTGTGTGTGTGTGTGTGTGTGTGTGTGTGTGTGTGTGTGTGTGTGTGTGTGTGTGTGTGGTGCTTGTGTGTGTGTGTGTGTGTGTGTGTGTGTGTGTGTGTGCGTGTGGTGCTTGTGTGTGTGTGTGTGTGTGTGTGTGTGTGTGTGTGTGTGTGGTGCTTGTGTGTGACAGAGAGAGAGAATCATAGAGGGGTCGAGTAGTAGAAAGGTGGGAGGAACTGTTCAAATGCCAAAGCAGGTCAGAAGCTTTTTGAACTGCCATGCTTTAGTGTGTGTGTGTGTGTGTATGTGTGTGTGTGTGTGTGTGTGTGTGTGTGTGTGTGTGTGTGCGCGCACGCGTCTAAGTGTGCCAAACCTTTGCCATTCATTCATAACTAATCCGTTAAAAACATCCACATGAAAGTATGGATTTCCCTTTCATTGTTGTTGCTGTTCCCAATGATAAACTGCTATGTGAGATGGTGGTGGTGGTGATGGTGGTGGGGGGCAGATTTGAGGAGAAGGGTGTTGTAAAAGAAAAGCAGAGCAATTGAGAGCCACCGAACGGGACAGTGTGAATGTTTGCAGACTGCCTCAAAAGCTGGGCTCACTTTGAAGTTGGGGAATCAGTCAACACTTACAAGAACATAGTAGTTTTTTGACAAACAGTTAAGTAACTGTGGCCTGACAATGAACAGACTGAAGGAAAGAAAAACACAAACATATTAATGCAAAATGACCATGACTTAGTTAGTAAAGTATGTCCCGTTTAATGGTTTACAACATCACTGTAATATTGTGCAGGCTTTGGAATGGCTTTAGGCATAAACATACCAGAAAACATGTTGAGCACTTGTTTGCTTGTTTTTGTTATTTTTTGAGTCATATGAATCATGTTTTTAAGTAAAAACAGATAAACATGACTGTGGGGAATCATCTTGGAATAAAAACTTGAAATGATTGAACTCTGCTTTGGCCAATAATTCAATCTAACCATAAAGGAAAATGTGTATTAATTTACAGTGTCTCTAGCATAAACAACCAAACTTACTAAGAGGAGTGCGTTTTAGGAATACATGTTGGTGTTAGTTTAGGTAGACCTTCGGTATACATTTAGTTTAGGCATTTGGTTAAGCATAGGCCTACATTTCAGTTTAGGTTATTCACTATTGCCCTATTTACCTCTTTAGATTCACCCTTTTGATGGCATTAAAAGTAGACATGCCATTTGATGTGGGAAGCCCCACAGGAAAGCAGGGCCACTGTAATAACTGGAATAAAAGCACAGTGAAACCCTTTACCAGAATAAAAGAGATGTAATCAGCCAGCTGGATCCACCTGCTAACCAATAGTCTTTCTTCTTCTTCTTAGGCTACAACTTCTAACTTCTCAGGCCTCCGCCCTCATCTCATTGGCTACGGCTGGGGCTGGGGGGGGGGGGGGGGGGGGGGGAGGGTCTTTAAGCAAGGTTTCTACCAAAGATTCTAGAGCGGAGCTCTGTTCTAGAATCTTTGGTTTCTACTGCCTGTAATTACTTAATTTGAGAGGAGTCAAAAACAGGTGCAGCAGTGGTAGGCTACACGAGATGCTAACATAGCCTGGCTAACACACAAAAAAGCCGTGTGCTAGCATGTTAGCATGCTAGTGCTTGACTTAGAATGGCTCCAACTGAGCCAGATCCTCCTGAAGACACATGACGGACGTGTAATATGAACATGGATGAAGATGTCACAGAACATGTCTTTAATTTTGACGACTGAAGATAATTGCCAATGAGGAGCAGCGAAATTGTTGCCTTTACCAACCACGAGCACCCTCAGATGTGCTCATCAAAGGAATGGAGACATTTTGCTTGATGAGAAAAAAGAGAGAACTGGCAATAGCAGTAATCACTAATTAAATCACCATTTCCGCTTTTTGAATACCTATTCAGAGACACAAGTGGTGTCTCCTTTCATGTAGTCTCTAGGTCACCAACATCTCATGCCTGAGGTCCTCACTAAAACAACCTTGAAAAGGATGCACACCCATTTTAATAGAAAAAGTAAAGCTAGAATTGTAACTAAATTAGTTAGAATTTAAACTAAACCTCCTTCTCAATGGTTCCTCAATGTCAAATTTTTGTGAAGCATCTTCAACACTTCCACAATTCTAATTCTAATTTAGACAACCTGAAAACATCTTTGTGCTCCGTAGTGTAGGTTGTCATCTTAACTAGTGACAACTCAAAACACTTTCCTCTGAATGACCCTACACAAAAGTTTGGTTCCAAAATGCTATATCCTCCATTTTAAATGTATAAATATTTTTTTTACATTTTGTTTTACAAGTCATTTCATTAGAACTGTAATTGGGTATTATTATTCGATTTATCTTTACTCAATCAAAACAACACATCTGCAATTTTATTGATATTACCTGAAATACACAATTAAATAACATGGATATAGCGTTTTGGAACCAAACTCTTAATATGCCCCCCCCCCCCCCCCCAACCCCCACTCCAAACTAGCCAGGGTGACAGAAAATTACAGGCAAGGAGATCCAACTGTAATGATGCTAGGCGTCAGAGATGGGAGCGATTTTGGAGAAACTGGTCCTCTAATGGGAAGTTAGAGTAGGTGGAGAGGACTGGATAGAAGCCAAGCAGAGTCAGAGAGATTAAAACCCGCCACAGACTGTTGGGAGCTTCTAGCCATCTTCCAGCGTCTCTGCTTACTGGATTTGTCTCTGGAGTCCAAAGGACATGGAGGATTAAGAAGCATTAGGCCAACAGACACCAAATAGCTAGTTAACAAATCTCTGCAAATATCCCCGAATAAGCAAAACTGTGATGAGCACTAAGAGTTTTGTTTGCACTTTGGTATACTTTCTTCATTGTTATAAATCACACAGAAAAAAAGGGAGGAGGGTACTTAAGTTCTTAAGTCCCGCACAAATTTCATGGCTTGTTGTCTGTAGTATTTCCAGCTTGTTACATAAGCCACATCAAAATCCAATTAACATGACCAAATGTTTAGTCCACAAAGACACTTAAATCATTCAGTTTCCCGGACAATTATCAAAAATTGTCCCAGTCTAATGTTCTTTGCGTAATGGAAATTGCCTCTAAAAAGTGGAATACTTATTCTTCGATTTCCCTTAACTCTTTCAAAAACATCAGCTGCATATATAGCTTTCCCCTGTTATCTGGAATGTTATTTTGAAGATTTATAACTCTCCTCTGAGTTATGACACTGGAAAGGGGAGGGGGAGCAGAGATATGTTAGAGATAAATTATGAATTTGTCATCTGTCATCAGCGTAAGTACAACATTTTGTAGCAGATGTTCTCGATTAAGACGTCCTGTCAAAAAGTTACACGACTCCACGGTGACTCCTCGGCTGTCAAACGACATCTCCCGACGTCTCTGTCACCTCCAAATATGTACCTCCTGAGTGCGCCTTTCATGCAGTTATCAAACAGAGCTGCCAGGCAGGTCATTCAGCTGGGAAAGTGAAATCTATACCTGTCATTTTTTTTTGTTCGGGCACATAATCACTTACAGCAGAACAGTACAAAGAACTTGTGCCTCTGCCTACATTTGGCTTCAAACAGATCTCTCTCTCTCTCTCTCTCTTCCTCTCTCTCTCCCTCTCTCTCTCTCTTTCTCTCTCTCTCCCTCTCTCTCTCTCTTTCTCTCTGTGTCCTATCAACTTGGAGCTATGTATCTGCAGGTGTACATAAACTTATGCTGAGGAAATGATAGCAATAAGGAGACTAGACAACTCTGTTCCCTGCTCCCCCAAAGAAACAGTCGGGTTTCCCGGGGAGATTGAAATTGGATAAGGCTGGCTGGCTGGGCCGAGGCAAATGGCCTCCCACCGTCTACCCATATTACATTGTACCACAGAGAAAATGAAAATGTAAAATGACAAGAAGGAAAAGAAAAAAGAAAGATAGATAGAAAGAAAGAAAAGAATGAGAGGGTGACTAGGTTGGTCTTAGTATTCAGATGGCAGGCCAGAGAGAGAGAAGCGCAACGTGGAGAATAGCACAGCACAGAACAGGAACACATGCATGGACTGGGGTTCTAATGGCACATTACATGGTGTACTTAAGGAGCATGGTGAGGGCCCAGATGTCGCTGTTGGCTTTCTGGCACTGTCACTTCATTTAGCACTGCACACAGCTGGAACATCGCCTTGTGGTTTCTGTAGAGAGCGTGTGTGTGTGTATACATTTTGTGAGTGTGTTTGTATACAAAAATTCCCTGCAGTACTTTTTCTCGATACCATCAACTTGTCAAAGAAGGCCTGTCTGTTACCGCACAACACTGCAGCTGTCTTCAAAACAAGCCCTCGTTTCACGCGACGTTTTGACGGATGGCTGTTTTGTGGCCTTCGAGGCCAATCATTGTAATTATAGATGATTGCTCCACGCAGAGGCAGTGTGTTGTCATAGTTTAATCCTCTATGGAAAACACTGTGGCAAGGGCGGTTGTAAATTAGATCCTCACTATACCTGGTCAGTTTCATTCTGCTTCCCAAGGGCGGAGGAGGAGAGTGTGTATGCATATGGATATTTGTGGGCTTCTCTCTTCTGTGTGTGTGTGTGTGTGTGTGTGTGTGTGTGTGTGTGTGTGTGTGTGTGTGTGTGTGTGTGTGTGTGTGTGTGTGTGAGAGGGTGTATATAGGTGTGTCTGTGTGAGTGTGGATCGCTTAGTGTGTGAAGAGTCAGTGTAGACTGCTTAGTAATAGTTTTAACACATGAAACAACAATCATTACAAAAAAAAACAGGAACGAATTGGCAAGTGTGAGTCAGGAGCAAAATTGATGGGCTCCAATGAAAGTCATATTTTACAGCAGGGCCTGTCGACAGTTGAAAATATAAAGACCAAGCATGGAGACTTCTAGCTAAATATTTTGACCTCTTTGCACTGGCGTTTGGACACTCTTTGGCTTAAATGGATGCGCCGAAAGATTTTGAAGCTCTGCCTAGCAGCGAGAAATAATAATTGAAATTTCTCAAAACGAAAAAGCATTCACACACCCTGCAGTCTAAACACGTTGTATTTATAGCCGTATTTGTTTGAGTGGGTTGAAAGATGGACAGCAGCGAACTCTCCAGCCTGACCACCAAGTCTTGGAGTTTCTCTCTCTCTCTTTCTCACTCCCTCTCTTTCTCTCTCACTCTCTCCCTCCCTCACTCCCTCTCTTTCTCTCTCTCCTTTTTCATTTTTTTCTTTGGGACAAACTCAAAACTTTTCCATGTCCCTCACGTCCAGAGAAAACACAGCCAATGTCCACCTCTACTACGACTAATACAGCGTTTTTATTTATGATGTAACGGCGGCCAAGGCAAGTGCCCTTGGCCAAGAACCGAGGGGGTTTTCAGGTAAAGAGGGCCCTTTTCTCCCACAGAGAGAGAGCGCTTTCTTGTGCACCTGGACAGTCGAGTGGCCATGGCCCTGGCCAATGCGGCAGCTCCGATTTGCGGCGTGAGAGAGTGTGAATTCCATGCACGTCAGTCTCAGCAGCAGCAGCAGCAGCAAATATTTTCGCTGAGATGACTTCGTGCACTGTGGTGCAGCACCGACGCACGCACACACACACACACACACACACACACACACACACACACACACACACACACACACACACACACATACACACACACACACTCACACACACACACACACACACACACACACACACACACACACACACACACTCACTCCCAAGAAATGAGCCTTGACAGCACTGTGAGTGTTTTATTTGAGACGTTTGAGTGCTTTGGCTGCAAACACAGCAATACATTCTTGAGTTGGACTATGCATCAAAATGACTGTGTTGTCAAAGTAGAGCAACAGGCCTGTTTGCTCTAGAACAGGACGACGTGACATGCAGAGAAGCGGTCCTTTCATGTGTCTGTGCTTGACGCAGAAATGTCACCATTTCGAAGCCTTCCACCTGCTGAGAGCTCATACTTTTGATACCACTTCCTGTATTAATATAGAGAGAGAAAGAGAGAGAAAGAGAGAGATAGAGAGAGAAAGAGAGAAAGAGAGAGAGTCCCTTGTTGTCACATCTAGAAGGCATGTTTTCAGTATAGTGATGTTTCATCTGATCCTCCTCAGTTTGTTCCGTATGTGTGTGTGTGTGTGTGTGTGTGTGTGTGTGTGTGTGTGTGTGTGTGTGTGTGTGTGTGTGTGTGTGTTAATGTATATATATGTGTGTGTGTGTATGTGTGTGTGTGTTTGTGTGTGTGTGTGTGTGTGTGTGTGTGTGTGTGTGAATGCGTGTGTGTGTGTGTGTGTGTGTGTGTGTGTGTGAGAGAGAGAGAGAGAGAGAGAGAGTGTGTCTACCCACAATATTTGACACATATCCACACCATGCTTTCTCTATAAAGATCATTTGAGGACAATTATCAGAATATGCTACCAAATCCAACAAGGTTATTCCAAAAATTCATACAAGAGAAGAGAAGTAAACATGTTTTATGTCTGATTTCAGCGCCAGGCAAACACGCTTGTGTGTGTGTGTATGTGTGTGTGTGTGTGTGTGTGTGTGTGTGTGTGTGTGTGTGTGTGTGTGTGTGCGCACACCACACACATGCTCATATGTCTCTGGGTCCAGTGTTAAGTCTGGCACCCTGCTCAGCCTTGGCAAGCGGCTGCATTCATTTCACTATGTGAGAAATGTAACTCATAATTCTGCCACAGCCAATCCATCACATGTAAGTCTGCATATTCATCATCTTAGATGTACTCCCAGAGAAAGTAAACAGAGAATTAGCTTGATTCCATTTTATGGCTCTCAATACGTTTTTATTTTATTTTCTCACGTTGGAAATGAAGACGTCTGCCGTCAGTGTAATTAAAGAAACTAACAGGAAGTGCGGGTCATTTATGAAGGGTTCTTGTGTACGAAATGAGGTGAGAGGGTAGCCACAAACGATGTGTGGTGTACTCTTCAGAACCATCTGAAGGTAAGTCCACAGTGGGCACCAAGATGACCCCCCCCCCCCACACACACACACACCCCACCCTTTGGTTGCTAGAATGCAAGTAAGCAAGAAGTAAATACATCTCCATCTACACCACCAAAGAAAGCTTTTATCTTGGTGTGATAAAAGGTAGTGATGTTGGTAGTGATGTGGGTATAGGATACGGTATGGTATGAAGGACATGGTCATTTAGCAGTGTTTTAATAGTGTGTGACAATGTTAGCAGAGATTCCACCCTGGTTGCGATGGCTCCTCTGTTGGTTTAACCCAGCGGGGAGAAGACACTGGAGCCTGGCCTGTGTGTGTGTGTGTGTGTGTGTGTGTGTGTGTGTGTGTGTGTGTGTGTATTAGAATAGAGGCCAGGTCAGCGAGAGGTTACGCCATTCAGATAACACTGATGGAACGGTCCCCCTGGAAACTTCTAGAAGTATCCTCTTTTTGGTCTCCACTTCTTTTTGGAAACGAAAGCCCTTAATTCCTCTCGTCCATCCTTCCTCTCTCTCTCTCTTTCTCTCTCTCTCTCTCTCTCTCTCTCTATTTCTCTCTGTGTCTCGTGTGAATGGGACAGTGTCATTCCTGCGGCTCACTCAGGCCACAGATGCTCCCCTTATCAAGGCCAATTATGTCACATCCATTTTCTGCTCACAGAGCCCCAGAGGGTGACAGCCAAAGCCAATTTACCATTTTCAATTGTCACCCACCCGACCCCCCCCCCCCCCCCCCACACACACACACACACACATCACTTCCACCTCCAAACACACACACACACACACACACACCACCACCAAACCCCCCTTAGCCCACCCTACCATTGTGGCGGTGTATAGT
The DNA here is from genome assembly GCF_018492685.1 of Alosa sapidissima. Lineage (NCBI taxonomy): Eukaryota > Metazoa > Chordata > Actinopteri > Clupeiformes > Clupeidae > Alosa > Alosa sapidissima. The sequence goes on along the minus strand of NC_055980.1, from coordinate 16,997,008 downwards.
TTATAGGCTCCTTAATGGGGCCGGTTCTCCAGCCTTTGATTCCAGCCTCCTCCTGCTCGCCGGGCCCATAATGTGCCCATTTGTCCTGCACAAAGGACTGACTTACACGAGACAAAGGCCAAGCCACACAGCGGCTCATTTGCCTAAGTGATTGCATCCACAAGAAAAGGGGCGAGCGGCCAGTGGGCTCTTTGATGTCAGTGAGGTGCAAACGTGTTGGATGGGGGTGAAGAAGCAGGGTGGGTCTGACTGGATGGGGTGGGGTGGGGGTGGAAGGTGCGGGGGGGGGGGGGGGTTGTGCAGCAGCTCCGTGGAACCCCAAGTTTAAGACAATGGGGAGATCTAATGCGCCCCATTACCCACACATTACCATCTCAGCGTCTGGTCATTTCAAATAGCGGAAGGATTTTGTGTGTGTGTGTGTGTGTGTGTGTGACGTGGGGGTGCCAAAAAGGAGGGAAGTTGGTGTGTGTTATGTGTCAGTGTGTGTGTGCAAACGTTGGGGGGGGGGGCGTTGAGGGTGACACACACGCACACACACACACACACACACACATACACACACACACACACACACACACACACACACAAACACACACACAGCTCCATCAGGTTTATCTGTGTTTGCCAACAAGAGCCGCAGGTAGCCCCTTCAGATGGAAGGCCGACTTCAAACAGGGGAGGTTGGTGGAGGTCGGGGGTGGCCCAAATCATCATATCTCTTTACGTTTGTGCCTATTTAAAGACAAACAACACTGGGCTCCCATGGTGTCTTCTGATAACGACAAACACGCTCCTCGCGGCGCACACACACCACAGAAAGGGGACACTTTGAGGACGCGCCGACCGGCGGTGACCCCTTAAAACAAAAACAACAGCAACAACCCGCAAACCCGAAACACAGCAGGGGGAAAAAAGAAAGAAAAAAAAGGAAGAAAAGAAAAAAAAAGTCCCACTTCCTCTTCTCTTTGAAATGACCGCTTCCATCCATCTCTGTAGCCCCCGATAGCACAATTGGCGTTTTCTTTCTCCCAGCGAGCGTGTCCCTCCCCTCCCCTCCCCTCCGCTAAATATGAATGAGAGTGGGGAGAAGGAGAGTTCTGCCTTCTCAACTCCACTTGAAACAAATATGGTAAATACACCCAGTGTTGGGCAGGGCAGGGCAGGGCAGGGTAGAGCAGGGCAGGGTAGAGCGGAAGAGGGAGTGTCGCCTACTGGTGTGCATTACGGGACTTCAAAGGTCCCCCTTTTCTTCTTTCTCTCTCTCTCTCTCTCTCTCTCTCTCTTTCTTTTTTTCTCGACCCATGGTACTCAGGGATCGAGATCTCCCCAGATCCCCCCAGTGCTCGACCCGCTCATTCATGACGGCAGCAGTGATGGCGGAGGTGCCGGTGGTGGTGGTGGTGGTGGTGGTGAGTCGCTGCTATGAGGGCGAGATCAGACAGCACGGTTGCTTATGGACACTTTCCAGGGTTTCCTTTGGAGACACAGGAGCACTGGAAATAAGGCTGAGAGCGAGAAGGTGTTTCAGTCGTAGTCTTGGTTCAGTGGGCTAAATGACACACACACACACACACACACACACATACACACACCCTCTCATCCCAGGAGAACTTGATCCTGACAAAAGAGACAGGACGTGTTTTGGAACCACAGAGGGGACACCCAGAGGCATGATCAGTTAACACGCACCAACACACACACACACACATTTTATCAGTTAACCTTCTGGTTTTTCACAAGCGACCTGTGAAAAAAAAAAGACACACACACACACACACACACACACACACACACACACACACACACACACACACACACACACTCACACACACACAAGCCTGGGGGCAGCCATTACCAATGACCTCATCCAAACAGCAGAATCTGACACGCTGGCAGGCCGCAGACAAGCTGAAGTGGCGCTGGGTGTAGCGCAACAGAAGCGGCGCATTCAGGCCTCCATCCAACCATCAAAAAAACCCCTCTGACTCTGACCACACCACTCACAGGTATACGGTTACAGTGTTGTGATTCGCGGAGGCTTAACGGTGATTAATTGGGTCCTTTGGTGCCGTTCTTTTTATACATGAGTCATTGAGTGACTGTGGGAGAAGATCCAAGACAGGGGGAAGTTACAGTACAGGGGAGTTTGTGACATTTAGAAAGATTTATAACAGGGCAGAATCAACAAGACTATCAGCTCTCCCACACAAGGGTAGCCATGCATAGCCATTCTATGGTGCAATAGAAATGAAGTTCCTTGATAGTTATGTGTTATAGTGTGAGAATTGAGATATATCTTGTTCACATCAATGTTTATATTAAAAAAAAGATTTTAACTTAACTTAACAAATCAATAATCTATATTTAATTAGATCATAAGGGGGGGGTTACACTCACACATGTTTTCACCTCCAGTCACTCAAATTCAATTGTTTCCCCATGGAATGGCGCGACTGGCTGTTGCAACACACCTCGTGTTTCTAAAAGGGGGGCGCAAACAGAAACAATAGCGAGGCTTCTAAAAGCGCAAGGCTCTGAAAGTTGAAGTTTAAAAATAGTTCAGATTTAACTAAATATAACGTATCATAGCAACAACAGCAATTCGATAATCAATTTCTACCTCGCATGTTTTTAACACTCACTACTTCGCGTTCTGAAGGTGAAAAAACCTGTCTCCTATCTCCTTATCAGTCAGTCTAGCAACTAGTTCCCTATTTGTATCCACAAACATACATGACCTCATACATAACACTATCAGCTGAATAATGGTGCTCGAGTTTCCCCTGTTACTAAAATAAACCATGTTTGTTTCTCACAATCTGTTGAGCATATCGGGTTTCCCATGCCCACATGCAGGTGATTTATTTCCTTCTTTATTAAGAAAGCTCTTCTTCACTGGAGGAACCTAACCGTATATATATCCGACATGATCTCCTACTTCCAGCAGAAGCCTGTAAGCTGTCCAGGGAAATCATGCACCCCGATGAGTTTTTAAAAGCACACACAAGGACACACTCCCAGGTGAGTTTTGTAGAGCAACCTTTTCAGATTTTCCTTAAAGACAAAGTAAGTGCAGTGGTCTTGCCTGGGTCTTCCTTTCTTCCCTGTCACTGATAGCTGTCTACTTTATTTATCTAAGCCGGAGTCTGTCTTTATAAAGGAGGTTTAAGCATATGGTAGCCCATCAAAACTTCAGATGGAAAGGTTCTGCAGAATATCAAAATGAAAAAAAAAAATATTAAATTATCAAAGCACCAACATTACCAGCGCATTACCTTGCATACGCCCTATTTAAAATACTCTATATATTTATCAACTCATGAACTCTGAACAATAATTAGCCTCCGATACTGTTATTCCTAATAGTACTGGTGGATAAATTCTGCTTGTCAGGCTGTCTGGTGATGGAGGAGACACTGTTGTGGAAGCTGAGTGGGCCTGGGGGCAATGGGGGTGCCTGTTGTTCATAGCAGGGCAGTGGGCTAGAGGACCACTGCCTGGAGACATGCGGGGGAAAGACAGAGAGAGAGAGAGAGAGAGAGAGAGAGAGAGAGAGAGAGAGAGAGAGAGAGAGAGAGAGAAACCCAAAACAGTTAGCGGTAAAGCTACACTGCGATTGCTTCCCATGACAAGCCATCAGGAGATGAAGACAAATATGGCCGCTAAGTGGACAAGACGTGGAGCATTGGCAGGACCAACCTCACCACTAGACCACCCCTCCCCTACCTAACCCCTGATTTTTCACGGCCCAGATGCCTGCAGTAACACCAAATGACAGTCATTTTGTTTTTCGCTGGGGTTGCGGTATAGGCAGTATGGGGGTATTGGGGGAACGAACGCACCGCTCTGCCTGTTCTTTCCTGCCAACCAGTTGGTTATACTTCCACGGATAAAGGGGTAAGGGGTGGGGGGGTTCAGTAGTCAGTGGGCCAGGGAGATTTTCCATAACTGAAAACCATGCGAGCAATTTTGATGGAAGCCAGACCCAACGCCACAGCAATGAGCATTAAATGTGTGATGGCAGACGCAGCAAATAGCTAAAATATTTCACTGGGATTAGGCAGCAATTTCTCACAACGGTGGCGGCGGCCATTGTTTTCGATCGAGATAAGGAATTTGTCTGCGTGCATATAAAACGCCTAATTTATCTGCCACAAGTTTTGAAACTCATTTCAGGCAAAGTTAAGAAGAGCTGAAAATAGTTTGGCTTGTCATGAAAGCACTGTACAAAAAAATAAAAAAATAAAGAATTAATTAGACAGCATGTTGGTTGCAAGACCAAAGTTGTATCATTTTTTATCCAGCTATTTCAAAACACCAACAGCTGGTAATGTATTCATTCTCTGAAACAACATGGGATCGGCTATATCCCTTAGTAGTACTATATAAAATGGCTTGTGTGTCATTTTACAGGAGCTGTAAAATGTCAGAAGGAATATCAAAGCAGTGGTATTAGTTCCCACAGAGCATAAAATGCTGATATAGAGCATGAATTCAGAGTGCTGTAAACGTCTTCAAGTTACAACTGCAGGAAGGAACGATAGTCTAAAACTATTGAGTTAAAACTACCTAACAGGCCAAAAGCCAAAGCCAAAAAATATAAATAAATAAAAAAAAACGCTCCAAACTCCAACAGCAGCACACTTGACCCTGAGTTAAATCTCGGATCTGATCTTGCCCCTGTCAGCATAGACAATCACACACAGAGGACTTTTTTAGTTGATTAGAAAACAGAAAGGAGTACGCAGCACAAGCCTTCTGAGACAACTATGTAGCACAATAAAACACACATCATTATACAGAGCAGATGCGTGTCTGGGCTCAGGGAACATTACGGCTTTGGTACCACAAACCAATGATGAAGGTAATCTAATTCCATATTTATGATCCTCCACCACACAACTATTTTCAGTTTGCGAGCAAAAAAAACCTGAGCTCTCCAATGCGGAGAATACAGCTGAAGCCTGAGGACTCTCCCTCATTGTGCTGTCTGTGACTAGAACAGAAGGAATTCTGAAGCCTGCAGTGAGACGTGCTGAGCGGGAAGCAGGGAGTTCAGGTGA
>NC_055980.1:16929442-16986942 GCF_018492685.1 Alosa sapidissima | reverse complement strand
TTCACTCACGGTATCCCCCCGCCAAACACACACACACACACACACACACACACACACACACACCCTCTATCACCACCACCACCAAATAAAAAAAAACAGAACACATCTTTCCTTTGAAAGATAACAATGCTCTGGTTTCGGCCGATAGGTCCTGGCCAATCTCTAGTAGTCGGGCGGGATCACAGGCTGTAGGAAGGGTGGTAATGACGGCGGTCTGCAGACCAGAGATGCCACGGAGAAGACCGCAGGGCTGATGATAATTGGTGTCACATGTGTCCCACCCCCATCATCCTTCTTCCTGGAGTCGGACAGACGCACGGCTGAATGAATGAACAAACAAACGAGTGTCAGTGCGCAGAAGAGAGATGTATAGAAAGAGAGGTGGTGGTGGTGTGTGTGTGGGGGGGGGGGGGGTTAGATTGTCTCCCTGCTACCCAGGCACAGGTGTTTGAGTGGTAGGTATTCATGGGCCTGAATGAGGACATCTTGAGGGGAATAGGGGAGAAACTAATGGCACAGTTATCAGCTGTGGTGAGCTCTTGGCCTGGACAGCACGGAGGGTCCATTCCAATAGCCAACAAAGCTTCTGAAGTGTGTGTGTGTGGGGGGGGGGGGGGGGGGGGGGGGGTATATCCTCATCGGCTAATTGTGACTGGGTTATTTATTTACTTATTTTCATTTATCTTTTATGCAGTGACATAACATAAAACGTAAACAAAAACAAATCAGTACTGTAAACATATTTTTTGCAAGGCCTGAATCATGATTGTGTGTGAATGTTAAGTGTGTGTGTGTGTGTATGGGTGGATTGTGTCTTGCCAGAATATTTTGCATGTGTTGTGTACACATACCTACATGAGTGCCCAGTCTGTGCATGTGTGTACGTTCTCTGGACATTGGTAATTGATAGTATGTCCTGTCTCCTTTAATTCTCTCTGGAGGCTGGCTCTGATCCACGCCCTTGTGCACTTGCAGGAAGTCTGCACTCAACATAAACAGTCCTGTGCCTCGACCGCTCACTGTGTGTTATAGACAATAATGCACTGTTCACAAACTAACAAGTTGAACTAAGTATTGAAGCCCCTGTGTGTTATAGGCAATAATGCACTGTTCATAAACTAACAAGTTGAACTGACTGCCGAAGCCCCTGTGTGTTATAGGCATTAATGCACTGTTCCCAGACTAAAAAGTTGTACTGACTGTCCAGGCCCCAACCCCAAGTTCAAAATGTAAATGGGGATTCATACCATTGGGGTAGATGTCAGTACGGAAGGAATCTTTCCAGAAAGGAATCCTACCAGAGAGGAAGAGAGGGAGAAAGAAAAAGTCACAAAAGGGAAAACGCCTCAGGCAAATATCCAAATGTTCTCTCTCCATGACCTTATTTTTGAACGCGAGACTGACCAGCGCGGTCCAGACCAAACCTTTGTTGAGTCATTCGGTCAGTCGTAACTCAAGGCCTAGTCAAGGTGAATCGGGGCTGCATGGAGCCAGTTTGACATGGCAAAGTGTTTGAGGAGACAAGGCTGAGATTCATGGTCGCGTAATGACATGGTGGAGGGAAGCCGAATCAGGGCCTCCCCTCTTCAGATGAGTCAATTTTAGACTAGAAAAGGGAGAAAGGGGAAAAAACAAGTACAGGTTGGACGGCAGATATTTGGAACATCACCGATGCTCTGGAACACTCCCCCATAGATGGTGATCACATAGCAATGTTCTTGTCAGTACAACAAGATACATGAGAACTAGCAGGGTCTTTCAGAAATCGTACCTCTCAGCCGCAGTTATGGAAGTTAGGAAAACACTCAAATTTATTGCATTCAAAAATCCCAAAATAATTTTTAAGGATTTTTTTTTTTTAAAAAGTACATCTTTTTGGCTTATTTACCTTTATTGACAGGACAGTGAAGAGGGTGACAGGAAGTGGGAGTGGGAGAGAGAGATGGGGTGGGTTCGGGAAATGACCCATGTTGGACTCCCCGTGGGCACTTGGACCCATTTTTTAAAAATATTTCCTTATCAATATAATTATAAAAGCTGTATTTTGTGACATGCATAATGCATAGCATGGGACCTATCTAAAGTAGTACTAGCTGGTGTTATGACTGTTATAGTACCTGAATGAATATGGCTGCATGTGAAAACTAAAGGGACGAGTGGGGAAGAATCACGCCCCATAACTTTATCTGTGGGTGTCATCTGATTAGTGCCATGACAAGACAAACAGATGTCCAGCTCAAGAGACCCTATCCATCCGACTCTACTGCCCTTGTCTCGCAAACATTACCAAGCAATTTCTCATGTGGAAACACAACACCATTCCCAGGCTTGCTTCCAGCGCCCCGGACAAAAAAAAGTGTACCACCTTTTTAAACACAAAAGTACACCACCGCCACAACAAAAAAGGATCCCCCTCGCGAACAAAAGAAGCACCCGCCCTCTACTTCCACTTCTTTCAATAGAAGAGGAAGTGGTGACTTCAGTCAGGGCTTACACTGACCTGTCTGCTCAGAGAGACAGAGAGAGACAGAGAGAGAGAGAGAGAGAGAGAGAGAGAGAGAGAGGGAGGGAGAGAGAGAGCAGGGGATTCAGGTTACCGGGGTTGGGCCTTCATGTTGAAGGGGTTGAAACCTGAGCTGGAGCCAGTGTCTCTGTGTGTGTGTGTGTGTGTGTGTGTGTGTAGCCTTTAACGGCAGACCTGCTGGCACCAGAGCAGGGAGCGGGCCACACTCACAGTGCAGAGGGGCAGGCCTGTCATTACGGCATCTGAACTCAGATCAGTGTATGATTAATGTTTCTCTCTCCTTTTCTCTCTCTCTCTTTCTCTGAATTTCTGTGTATGGTTTGACTCCCTCTGTATCTGCACGTATGTACTGTAGATGTCAAATCTTTGTGTCCCTTTTAGAAACGTCTTTGTGCTACTGTACATGCGCATCCTCCTCAGTATCCACCTATGCTCCACGTCTTCTATCTCACTCTCACTTTCTCAGTGTGGTTCTAGTTCTCTCCTTCACTCTCTCTCTCTCCTCCTCTGTTTTGGTGTCTTTCATGTCATCTCTCCCCCTCTCTCTCTCTCTTTCCTGTCGTCTCTCACCCTCTCTCTCTCTTTCCTGTCGTCTCTCACCCTCTCTCTTCTCCCTGGTCTCTCGTGTCTGTCCCCGTCTCCCTGTGTGTGCTGGCTGGCCTATCATTACACACACACACACACACAGGCTCCAGGATCAGCCGTGGTGATTAATCTGCAGCGTCCGTGGAGACACACCTTCCGCCAGTCTCGCGCCACAGAGGGTCAGCCCTGACTCCTCCTGGCTCTCCTCCTCATTATCTTCACTCCTTTGGCTTGTAATTTACTCTTTCTCTCTCTCTCTCTCATTCTCCCTCTATCGTTCTTTTTTCTCTGTCTCTCCTCGTTTTTTCCTCTGTCTCTCATTCACTAAATGTCTCTCTCTCTCTCTCTCTCTCTCTCTCTCTCATTGTCCCTTGCTCCTTGCTCTCTCCTTCTCCCTCATTGCTGCATCAGAGCCAGCCATGCACACACACACACACACACACAGCCAGTGACTGTCTGGGTCTGAGCCATTTGTGGAATTCCACCCAAATACCTGTCATGGTTTAGAGGGACTGCTGTTACCTGGATTCCCCTCACTGCATTTGGGAGAGAGAAAGAAGGGCAGCATGTTCACCTTCACTAATACCAAAATACACACTATAGCAGCAACAGCATAACAGCATTGGAGTTGTTTGGAAGGTTAAGTAACATCACTTTACCACACACATACACACACACACACACACACACACACACACACACACACACACACACACATACACACACACATCAACACCAATCCCACAGTAAAAACAACAGCATGTTGTGCAATCATCGGTGCTAGACAGACAACAGGTGAAAAAAACCCCCACTAGTGCCGTCCGAAGACAGAAGGGCAAAATACCTCCCCAGTTTAAACTAATGGCCCCTGTGGCTCCACAGGAGGGGGGGGCAGGGTAATGACAAGGCTGGGGCTGCGGCAGAGTGACGCTCTCCTGTCCTCTCCTCTTCTCTCCAACTTCTCCTGTCCTCTCTTCTCGGAAGCCTGCGTGTGTCAGCCAGCGAGAGCCAAAGCCTGGCTGGCGTCACGTCACGTCGCTGCCTCGAACAATTTCTCTTATTACGAGGCGACGCGGAGGAGTACTCGGCTACTGCTACTATGGCTACTGCTGCTGCCACTGTTGCTAGCAGCCATTGTTGTTGTCGCGACGACAAGAAAAAGAACAACAACGCAAGCCACTGGACTTACTGGAAGAGGGAGAGGGGGAGAGAGGAAAGGAAGGTGAGGAATATCGGAGGAGGACAAAGAGGAAGAGGATGATGAAGATGAGGGAACAAGAAGAAGAGGATGATGAAGATTAGTGAAAATAACAATAAGGAAAATAACACAATAACAAGCAAGGTAGGAAGTCAAGAAAGAAACATATCAGAGGGAGAAGAAATGACAAAGGTGCCCCGAACCTGTTTAATGAACGATGCATCAAAGGCCAAGCGTAATGACCATTGCATTAGGCCAGTCGCCAGCTCCTGAAATTGCACATCCTGTCAGAAGGCCAACTATTCAAAGAATCCCCTCTCATAATGAGGAGCAGAGGGGGCAGTTAGGGGGCAAACCTGCTGGCCACCAGGACCACTGTCAACAACACAGCCTCACACAGCAGTACACACACACGCATGCATGCACACACACACACACACACACACACACACACACACACACACACACACACACACACACACACACAAACACACACACCCTACTGGATGCCACCAGGACCACTGTCAACAACCCAGCAGCCTCACACAGCAGTACACACACACACACAGACATACACACACAGACATAAACAGACACACGCACACACACACACGCACGCACAAGCAGACACACACGCACACATACACCCTACTGGATGCCACCAGGGGAGCGTGCCTATGTTCCCTGGGTCCTATGTTCCCCGCTTTGTATGGGACCGGGGAACATAGAACCCTTTTTTAAAACCCTAACCATAACCCTAAACCTAACCATAACCCTAAGGCGTTCTACATACTCAACGCACACGACACCGTAACGTCAAAATGACGTAGATCTTGCTGGCGCGCCAGGATTTTAGCCAGGTAGTGCGAGGTAGCGCACCACTCATTTTTTTTCAGACGAGCGCGACAAAGCGGAAACAGGAAGATGGACAAGTTCGACAGTAGTACAGTCGTGAATTTGTAACAGTTTGCTGGATAAGTTAATAAAGTATTATCACAGAGGCTAGCTAATAGCAGAGCCCGTTCACATTCTCTGCTACTAGTGTTTCTTAATGCAGCTTCTTCTGCTGTGTAACGTAGTTAGCGTTAATCTTTTCACAACAGCGACACCTCTGTTCAGGAGAATATTGCAACTAGTGTCGTGACGGCGCTTCTATGACGTCACATTGTCGCGCTACAGGTCGGGTGCGTCGAGTATGTGGCGCACTTAATCCTGATCGGGGAACATAGGACCCGGGGAACATAGGGAGGACCCCGCCACCAGGACCACTGTCAACAACCCAGCAGCCTCACACAGCAGTACACACACACACACACACACAGACACACGCACAAGCAGACGCACACGCACACACACAGATACAGACACACGCACGCACAAGCAGACGCACACACACACGCACACACACACACAGACAGACACACACACAGACACACATAAATGAATGACATAAGAATGAAGCCATAGAGAAACATGTCAGGACAAATAAATGCAATAAATGTGTGTTTTGGTGTGAGAGAGTTAAGAGACAGTCAAACAGATAGAAAGAAAAACAGACAGACAGACATGACATGCAGATAGACAGCAAGACAGACAGACAAACAGATAGAAATACAGTCAGTTTTTCTGTGCATGAGGTTACAGAGACAGATAGAGTGACAGATAGAAAGTCCAGACAGACAGAAAGGTTACAGACGGACAGAATGACGCTAAACCCACAGCTAACAGCTGTGCTCATGAACCCCAACCAACATGGAAAAATCCTGCAATTCCTGCAGCCAGTGAGTCACCGGAGAAGCATCCATGGCACTACCTGGCGCTGACATGACGCTGTGTGGAGGAAGACTGTTAACTCTCATTTCTCCTTTTGCATTCCGTGTCTGAATTCTGCATTCACGTTCTGTTTGTGGGTGTATATATATGTGTCTGAACGCATTTTGTTTTTGTGAGTGTATATACCGTAAGTGTGTCTGAATATACTCTGTGTGTGTATAGTTCCTCTCTCTCTCTCTGTCTCTCTCTCTCTCTGTCTGTCTCTCTCTCTCTCTACCCCCCCTCCTCTCCATGTTTTTGCCAGGTCTCCTTGTCTGTGATGTTGTTTTTGTTGCTGGCAGCAGACAGAGTAGGACAGGATGCAGTGGGCAGGGTCTGAGTCTGAGATTGAGACTGAGTCTGTGGATGAGACTGATGCTGAGGCTGAGACTGAGGCTGAGTCTGAGATTGAGATTGAGACTGAGATTGAGTCTGAGACTGAGACTGAGATTGAGACTGAGATTGAGTCTGAGACTGAAATTGAAATTGAGATTGAGTCTGATTGAGATTGAGTCTGAGACTGAGATTGAAATTGAGATTGAGTCTGATATTGAGATTGAGTCTGAGACTGAGATCGAATCTGAAATTGAGTCTGAGGCTGAGTCTGAAGGTCTTGACATGTTCCTCTAAGACTGAAGGTCTTGACATGCTCCTGCATCTGTGTCCCACGCACTCGGTGCGTGGCGAGAATTGCGTCATCAACACGCATGTTGAGGGTTTTGTGTGCTTCCCAAAGTCTTTGATGTGCACAAATTTGCACAGAGGAGTATACCACCTGAGACTGTGAGACTGAGGCTGAAGCGCTCCGCATATAGGCGCCAACATAAGTGCATCAACACATTCTGCACACTTGCCCATACACACACCAGCGCCAAAATGACCTGACAAGCATTCAGTAAACAATGGATTTTATTAGGTGCGCCGCACTCATGTCAGCGTTTACGTGCGGAGACCTTGAGACTGCGACTGAGACTGAGGCTGCACGCCTCCTTGACGCTAGGCTCCGCTAATAGATCAGTAGGGCCGACTCCTCATTTGCTTGCCTTCTCATCACTGCCAGCCGGAGGAGCGTTTGATCTGCAAGACACCCTCTGCAGCCAGTCTGCAGCCTGGGAAAGAGACACACACACACACACACACACACACACACACACACACACACACACACAGTTAGTTCAGTACAGTGTTGTGGTGCACACCAGAGCCATATAAAGGTAGAGTTGCGACAATGGGTGTTCAAAATTCGTTCAGGTCACGTGGTTCATGTAAACTTCAAAAAGTTCCCGGAAGTGATTGACAATGGATTAGAATCATAGACTGTAAAAAATATATATTACAATGCATTAAATAAGCTACTGTTCAATGAGAGACAGAGCCACAATTTTGGGTAATTGACAGACAATAAATGCTTTGATATACAATATTTATAACACAGTGTAATTATTGTGTAAACTGTGTAGTTATCCTACCATTACAACAATATTAAATGAAATTCCAGATCGCCTGCTAAATATCGGAAGGTGACCTTTTTTTCTCCCTTTTACGTATGTGTCACTTAATATTAATTTCTGTACAAAACCAAGACGGTAGATTTTTTAGAAAATGCAATAGCACCCACCCCATAAGTGTAGCCTAAGCCTATCTAAATTATCGTTCTAAAAAAAAAACAACCTAGTACGTGACTCAAGAGCTGTAAACCGTGTTTTTGAGACTGCGTGTAGCCTACAAAAGCGCATGGAGATTTTAATTTTGCAACGAGAAACTGTAACACAGCTAGTCTAAGTCTAACATTAACTTGTTTGAGTTTTCTCCCCAACGATTTCTCTGGTAGTTCTTCACTGATCTGAGATAATGAGCGAACTACCTTAAAGATGAACTGAACTGGAATTTGAAGTAACGGTGATATAACAGATGTATTTTATTTCTTCTCATTGGTACAATGATTCAAATGGCTGAATTTATTAAAAGGGATAAAATTGTACAGTGAAAGTGTTGTTGTTGTTACACGGGCGCCGCCATGTTGGATGCTGGCCTCAGATGAGGTCCAGCGTTAGCTACCATACGATCCAACCTATAGGAAAGGGCTAGCAGCTAAACACCTGGCAAACACTCTTATGTCAAACTCCACGAGCTAGCACTCCGACCATAGAGAGTATAAACCATGACTCAGACGATATCACAGATAGTAATAATAATAATAATAGTAATAATGTGTTTACTAGATGGTAACTAAACCACAGCGGGTAAACAATCTAATGTCCCTTTCTACTCACCCTGAAGCCAGTTGTTCACCGTCTCAGGGCAGATTGTTGATGCGAGGGAGTTTAACTCGCAGAAATAGCTGCTATAATTCCAAGAGACTCGTGCAATATCAACATCCACAAGGTAAAAATCTGCACTACTGAACTCTCCACTAATGTTAGCCTAAAATAAACGGCAAAACTCGTGAATCCGTGTATCTGGGGTCAACTTGGGGTAACAAAGTTTTTAACAGTTTCAAGGGAGGGAGAGAGAGAGAGAGCGCCCATGTGAGTTGCTGTTACGATTGTAGTAGTCCAGACTGCGTTAGCCTACATTGCCGTGACAATGCGTGTTATATAGCTTATTCGTATATGCACCGTAGCCTTCGCAAAGGCCTAATGTAGTGGTGGTGAATGAGTATGCAGTTGTGTGGAGGACGTACAGTAGGCAATGTGTGTGTGAGGGAGGGAGGGAGACAGAGAGACAGCGTGCGTGTTGCTGTCTCAAGCGCCCCTCGTCCAGTTTTCCAGATGGCCTGTAGGCTAGGCCTACAGTAGCCTATGTTGTGCCGCCATTCATGGGTTTCATCTGGTCCCTTTACACAGGTGTATTAATTAAGCCCCATGCAGTCTGCATTCATAATCTAGGTGTTTGATTTTACACCTGTGGAAAGGGACCTGATGAAACCCATGAATAGGCTACATTGCACAAAATGTACCCCCCCCCCCCCGAAATAAACACATACATAAATAAACACTTTTTTTCCCCGTCACTTTGGCTTCCTCAAACATTTTCCCTACGTTTCGCCACTGCTTTGCAACAGATAGATTCCGGAGCAGTGTCCATGTTCCGGCAGCGCCCACACAGTCATTTTCACCCAAATGATCCTACTGAAGGTTGAGCTGGAGCCTGAAACTGATCGTCCCCCATCTAGTGGTAGTCAAGACACTACAGGCCTGTCCCTCACAGGCTCAAATGTGTAACCCATGCCATTAAAATTACTAATTTTCGTGTATACATAATATGCTGCAGCTGTTGCCTATAGAACTTCTCAGGTCCTACCATGCCAGTGACGTCATTGAAACTGGCAGCGTTCTAATACTAACAAATGCAATTTTGGTGTTGCTTAAAAAAGGCTACTATTGATTTTTTTAATTACATTTTTTTGTGTCATTAATTTTTAATTGTCATAATCAACACATTATCAACATTGATTCTTTCAGTTCAGTGCATCTTTAAGTAGCTAGCGTCTCGGGAGAATAAAAAAAAAGTTTAAAAGTTTTTTAACATCCAGTGTAATGGTGGGCATGTTAAGTTAACCGTAGCATTACCTACACAGTAACCCCATGGTAATGCAATGCGAGTGATCATAATAACATATAAAACGTGATAGTCCTTGATAAATAACCAGGCTATGAACTCATAAACAACAACAGCAACAACAAACAACAGCATTTTGTCACCGTTTGTCATTCACCGTGCTGTATACAGCATTAAGATGCTAGGCTAAATAGCTTGAGATTCAGAGAACCTGCATGGTTGTGCTCATCCTGTCAGAAAATAGCAATTTGATCAGTGATCATGCATCATATCAGCGCAAGCTTGGTTTGAAACTGGTTTCTGGGGATGGGGTTTACACGATCCTTCCCTGGGCTAGTGCCTGCTGTGTTAATATGACCGTGCTGATGCTAACAGCTGCAGCTCCCTCAAATCTAGGTTCTCATGCATATTAGGCTAGCTTTTGCCAATGAAAATGAATGCAACATAAACAAACAGTAGGCTACTGCTCCTAACTGAAGAAACGTTTACGTTACTGTAAGGAAATTATTATTATCATTGTATAACCATTTGTGTAAGCAGAAATGTTGTAGTGCTGAGTTCTAAGAACAGAGAGTTCAAGTTAAATGTTGTTGTGCTGAGTTCTAAGAAGTGTGCACCCAGACAGACAGGAACCGCACCATGTCTGTGTGTGAGATAAGAGTAGCCTATGTCACAATGAAGTCGCTATGTCTTGCTTCCTATTTTCTGTGTGCATCACAAAAAGACACAGCTTTTGGGCTGCAGAGTCAGAGACTGATGGTGTGAGGAATTCTTCCTTACATTAGCAGGCTCTCCTCTTGGTACCAGTTTGTGGGTAAAGCCACTACGTGTTGTGGTTCTTGTATGTTGGGGTTAAATTCCCTGACAGTTACCAACAATGTTAACAACAAACTCAGCTTCACTGCTGCAAACAAAGTTGGCTATATGCTCGCCATATAACGAACCAGCTAGCCTTGTGATAACACAATCTTTACCTTTTGTTTAGTCCACTGAAAGTTATCCACATAACGATTAAATACACAGTTATGGAGGAATTGTTTTGGGGAAGCAGTTGCACTATATTCCACTTTTGCTGCCTTTTAAGCCACTTAAATCGATAGCCTAGATGAGCATTGCGCATACGTTACAACTTGACGTGATGGTGAAGCTAAATGCCCAAGAAACGTCACGTCATAAAAGTTGTAGGTCTACTAAACGCAAAAACGTAATGACTTGTTCGTGGTGGTGTAGTGCTGCTTAATTGAAATGGGATAGGCAAGGGTTATCTTATATTCGGCTATTAGTGTGGCACATTTATTGGGCTTTTAGCCTCTTTTAATTTATTTGATGAAAGACTGAGCAGCAGAAAAGTCATAGTCGATACATCACTCGTTTATTATTATAATTAGGCTATTGATAGCCTACTATTACTGTTATTATTATTATTATTCGGATGAGGCAAAGGAATGTACATCTGAGTCTGAAATGTTGGCTACAAACAGTCTATACTGCTGTAACTGCACTGCTGCTATTATTAATTGTTAACTTTCGGGAACTATTTGAGGCTTCCATTAGCTGCCATTGTTGGAAAAAATGGAACATTAGCGTCAATGGAGTTGTCGCAACTCTACCTTTATGGACCCTTTCAACAAGGTAAACAAAAACAATGCTTGAACGTTCTATTTGGTTCCCAATCCACTTCCTCTGCATTAAGATAACATATGGAATGTTAAAAAGGAAGCCTTGTGGGGCCAACTATGATGCTGATAATGGAACTCTCTTGAAAGGGTCTGGTGCACACCTGTGATAAATGGGGTTCTGTAGGTCACCCTGCAACAGACGCCATGATGTCCTCCTGTCTACAGTGTGTGTGTGTGTGTGTGCGTGCGTGCGTGCATGGTAGCCACACATGTGTGTCAGTGTGTGTGTGTGTGTGTGTGTGTGTGTGTGTGTAGTTGCACATGTATGCTTTTGTGTGTCTATGTCCTTGTGTTTGAAGTATGTATGTATGTATGTATGTATGTGTGTGTGAGAGTCATCCTTAACATTAATAATAACACAGTGTGTTTCTATGGAGATAAATCCTCTCCTGCCACACTCGCTGTCTCTCCTGGGCTAACAAATCTCAATCAAGACATCAAGACACATCAAAGAAAGTTCCAGAAGCGTTCAACCTCATCCCCAATCACTTGTATCCAGTGGTTAAAGTGGGATTTGGCAGGTGGGGGAACCCTAAAATCCAGTGTCAGTGCAATGGGGGAAAAATGACTCACCATTGGACAACATATTGAGTATCGTGGTGTAGCAATACTTTTTGGACAAGAATTGATAGCTTCTTGGTCACCTCTGTACAAAAAATTAACTCACCATTTATTTTAACAATATCATCACGCTTTATCGTTGGTATGAAATATTATATTTATTATTATTATTAATTTATCTGAGGTGGTGGAACTGCGTCCCCCCCCCCCCCCCCCCACGCACACACACACACTTTTACCCCTGCTTGTATCCATCAGACCTCAGAGTCACTTTGGTGCTGAACTGGAATGTTTAGCTTACCATAACTCAAACAGATATTTCAAAAATGGACCGAATAAAATGTTTTAGAGAATTATTTTCACTTGGTATTTCAACTATTAAATACCTTTTTGCTTTATCATCACTAGGGTCAAGTTGCGGTTCGATTTGTGGTTTAACACTACAAAGTGACGCTGCATGCAATCTCTTATCTGGAATGCTGTGTGAATGGATAAATTCCATAATGACAGAGTTCCGGGCAGAGATGGTGACAGAGATGGGAAACGATGTTTCAAAATCCTGGACATCTGCTGGCGAACACTTCAGTGTGCTCTCTTTCAAGGACACAATGACACATAGCTCTGGACTGTGCTGCTATCTAAATGTACGCAACTGGATGTTGCTTAATATGTTTCACAAGCAGGTATCACTCTTAACCCCTTAACGAATCACATTCAATGCAACATCAATCTATGGGTGCATGTAGCAATATACATTGCAGCTTTTCATCCCAGGGTGACCAGAATTACTGCCTACCGTCTACCAAATTTGTTTTTTAAACTAAATGTATGTGTCTGCGTGTTTGTGTGAATGTGTCTATGTTTACTGCCAGCCTGAAGATATACAAACACACACACAGACACAGACACACACACACACACACAGACACAGACACACACACACACACACACACACACACACACACACACACACACACACACACACACACATCCACATACGACCCCATTCTCCTGGAGCCAAACACATTAGACAATCTCTTGCTCCAGAACTATGTTTAAAATGCCTGGCATTCACTCACCATTACTTGGGGCCTTAAAATATGTGTCCAATTATGGTGCAGGCAGCCACAGTGAGTCAGTCAGTCACAGTCGAGGTGACCACACAGTCCCTGCGGAAGAGGCTGAGGCTGGCTCTGGGACAGTAGGGGTGTACAGGAGGTGTGCGCGTTGTCATCTCCCCGGCTGATCCTGGATCAGGGTCACGGCTCCGCGGCTCATTCCTGGCATATTTGGGGTGAGGGGGGCGCAAGGCGACGGACGCTGGCTCAGTGGCTGGGGAGGGGAGGAGAGGGTGACGGAGCGCCACTGAAAACACAGCTGTGCTTGCAGTGGGACGAGCTGGCGGGGCAATTGAGTGTGTGTGTGTGTGTGTGTGTTGGAGTGGGGAGATGATGGTGGCATCCGTACACACACACACACACACACATACACACACCACACACGCACACACATAAACACTATGCATGGATGGACACAAAATCACTGGTGCATGTGGATATGTATGTTTGAGTTGGCAAACTCCCAAGTTCAGATCCACAAACATGAGGCCAAAAAAAATCAGGAATGCATGAACAGTGTACAGACACACGTGTGCACATATACATAAACATCAACATAAAAAGAAAAAAAATATGCACTCAGAGACACACACACACACACACACACACACACACAGACACTCACTCACACACACACACACACACGTGTCTGTTGGTGACTTGTGGGCAGGAATATTACAGAGTGGCTTTCCTGCTTGTGTTTGTGCAGGCGACGGGAGTCGACAATGGAGGAGACTTCGCCACTCAGTCACTCCAAACAGCGTCCGCTGAGACAACGTTGACAAAATACCAGAGGCAGCATGTAATTACAGCTCCATTAGAATCGTTTTTGAAGCTGGGCCTCCGAGACAGATAGGAATAAGAGGGATGCATAAGGAAAGGCCAAGGGAAACACACACACACACACACACACACACACAAACACACATACACACACAAAGAAAACAAAACTTTTGTCTAGGTCACTATGTTGATGGGCGTGTATGAATTCAAAGGCACTAGATGGAACGGCTTATGAAGTTTATGCCGCCGGTTATGTCATGAAATTAACATTGTATAGACAAACATGACTCAACCGTGAACACACATCTCTCACATGATCTGCTGGATGTATTAATGGCAGCACATTCACATTCATTTAGCAGATGCTTGCAGCCAAGGAAACAAACAGTACTGATGTTGATGATGAATGATTATATGACACTGTATCAGTCATGTATTAGTCAGCAGTATTCTGGGTCAAGGCCTTGCCTGTTTGATTTTGGTCGTCACTGAGAAAGCTTACGGCTCCCAGGGGAGTGGACAGGTCAGTGGGTAAAAGTAAGGACTAAATTGTACGCTACCAGCCATAACCCCCCCCCCCCCCCCCCCCCCCAAACAACCCTCTGTGCTCTTGGACCACAAGGAGGTAAACAGTGCAGAGATCATGAACAAATGTAGGACAAGCCCACAGACTCTAAAAAAAAAAAACTCTTAAAAAAAAACCATCTACAATAAAAGTAAAAAGAATAAGCCTACACAAAAGAGGGTGACAAAAAGAGAGAGAGACAGAGATGGAGAGAGAGAGAGAGAGAGAGATAGAGGGGGGGTGGATATAAGACCTGGGCGTTTAAGAGGTTGTGATTACCCCTAATGGACAGGTCCTTTCTAATTATCCTCCCCAGGGAGAGGTCACCAATCAAAGGCGTTCACACGCCACCGCTAGAGTCACTGTCTCCACGGCGACAACAACACTCCGTCTGTCGCCACCGGCTCTGCCGACAGCAACATAGGCCTCGCCATAGCAACGCTGCCTCAGCCCTGGTGTCGCTTACGGCAATGTGCAGTTCCGACGACTCTGGGGGGGTGGAGGTGTGTGAGTGTGTGTGTGTGTGTGTGTGTGTGTACGTGTGTGTGCCTGGGTGATGACTGCCCATGACAAGGGGCTGTTTTGACTTAAGAGACGCTGCGTTGCTCACTGTGGTATTTGGACAGTACAGGAGCTTACGTGTTGTTGGTCAGTAAAGTTGGGTCACTTTCGAGCATTGAAGTAGGGCTGGGACTAGGAAACATTCACAAACAAGGAATGCTCTCTAAGAAATGATTCAGACCCTCGTTAAAGTTGATAAGGCTTGCACGCACTGACCCACACCGCAGAATCAACACTTTGACAACAGCAATTCTCACAGCAACTTTTTTGGCGTCGTCTAAGCCTGCTGATCGCAAGGAACTGTCATCTGGACAGCGGAGTCCTGGCGCGGCTGAGGCGGAGTGGACGATGGAGAGAATGCGGTTTGTGATGATGCTGGGCGGTTTTTAATGGGTAACAGAGGCTGGGCTCTGAATGGCCGCCGTGATTGATTCATTAGCAAGACAGAGAGATCAAAGATGGGCCGGGTGATGGATGACCAAGCCCACTGTCAACTCCCTCCTTCTAGACCACTGATGCTCCCCCTAAACACACACAAACACACACACACACACACACACAGAGCCCTCATGACCCCTTATGGATGAGAGTCCTCTGATAGCAACCAGGGAACTGTCTGTCTGCTGGAGGAATGCTGGAATAGAGATGCAGACTGATTACTGATCTAGCCCCTAGTCCCCATGGACGGATTATGAACTTTCGGGGCCCCTGGGCCCAGATGTATTAAGGGCCCCACACTAATTGGGGGGGGGGGGGGGATTTTTCATCTGTTTGATGTGATTTCCTGTATTCTGGTGCATTTTGGGGATGGCCAATACTTTAATTCAATGAGATTCATAGCCTACATCCTAATGTGTTGATATTGAGGCAATGATTCCATGCATTGGCTTGGGCTTCAGGGCCCCCTGACCCCTTGGGCCCCTGGGCCCGGTAGGCCTGTGCAGTAATCCATCCCTGCCTGTCCCTCTGACAAACACACACACACACACACACACACACACAAATAATAAACCCCTTAAAATAAAACATGGATGCATGCATGGATGCTGGATTGTGCAACTAATCTGCCATTCATTAAATATTGAAATATCAACCTTTTGCAGACATTCTATCACATCCCAAACTTAAGTTACATACTTCTCAGGACATAAGACAGCCTCTTTCACACATCATGTACAGTAATCAGTGTTGATAACGGTGTAATGACACCCAGGGCCACCACACATCACTCATTACAGTGCACAACCACTGCTAGTCCTATAAGTGGAATTTAAATTCTAGCCTATAAATGGCTCTAACATCCACAAAAGTCGTTTTAAAAGACCCCGGCGCCAGGCTGCAATTGTGGAAGCCAGGAGAGAATTTCAGCATCTTAGCCACGAAAGGGGTGCTTGGGGCTGGCCACAGTCTGACCGTAACGTGTTTACTCGCCGCAGTGCCGCATCACCGAACCGCTGGCGTCAGGCCCGGTCACCTGACGCCGGTGGTGCGTGCGCCCCTTCACAAGTTGAGCTGCGTATGTAAGCGTCTGTCAGCATGTGGAAACATGAGCTTTCCCTAAAAAAAGATTTTCTTGTTCATATTAGTTATGTATATTAGTGTAAAGGGGTATAAAAGTATTTGTCCGTGTCACGTTTGAGATGTTGCGCGATTGCAGCGTTAGGGCTCAAGGAAATATGTTGTGGTTAACTGATGGTGTCTGCATGATGATCCCAATATCTCTTGGTTTTAAGAGATTGAAGCATTGGCGATGCAAGTGTTATGTCTGCCGGTGTAATGGCTTGCGCTGTGTGCGTAAAAGACGGCTCTAGAGACGGTGAATAATGGACCGCAGGATTCTGGCGAACACAGTTGTGTTTCGCTCTTTCGGTGGAGCAGTGTGTGGTTGGCGAACACAAGATGCCGCGGTTTGAAGCACATTCAACTTAAACGATGTCTTTAACGAGAGCGGGCAGTCAAGTTGCCATTAACAAGGCTGTTCAGCGTTGTAACCACACGGATATCAGTCTTCTCCTCTAGTTTGAACTAGAAACCCACTGCGACTACATTTCACATTTAACACCACGCCAAAAATATGCAATTTTGCATTTCTCTATATGTCACAGAAGTTGACACAAATTATACATGTTTCAGTGGCTAGACATTTTAGAGAGCACATGTAAGATAGATCTATTTCAAGCTCTCTCGTTTTTGACAGATTTCCAGCGGCACCGTTTGACGTAAAGCTAAGCTTAATGAAACGCTAGAAGCAGATCCCGTCACTCATCATTCATCAATCATTCCATCACTCCAACAAGTTTGCATTTGCGCTTCATAGACACACAGGTACACACACTCCATGCTTTACGGCAAATGAAGGATCGCGGTACCTCTCCGCATTCATGTGACATGCTATATTACTGGGTATGGAGGCACTATGTCGGAGGCAACATGTTGAAGGCATGCCTTCTGATGTCTGCCAATGGAGACGTGCGTAAGGCAACCCCTTATTACCAAGACCAGACTGCCAAGCTTATATTTTTCTATATGCCCTGCCTTTCAGAAATAATAAAACGCTTGGGTGGGATGCCATCAAAATTATTTACTCAGAGTTTGTGTGCACATGTGTGAGTGAGTGTGTATACGTGCGTGTTTTTGCAATGCAGTTCAAGCACAACATGGACATCTTTTAGTTTCTTGCCCCTTCTCTATGGATTCAAATTATAAACCACGGGAAAACCTTCAACATGTAGTTTGGGAAGACAGAAATTCTCCAATTGTGGTATTTTCAAACGCGCTCTGCAAAAAATAGTCGCTATTACTAGTTTCAGGTTTCCCCGCGACGTGTCCTGAGCTCGCAGACATCCACGTGGTGATAAACAACGGAGACAGCAGAAGCGGAGTTTGGCACGGAGCCGACGCGCAGCGCACCACCAATCACGACCAGACCTGTAGCTTCCAGACACTAGGAGATCCCGTAGAAAATACTGCGTTAAGGGTTACCTCTCCATTAACATCTTATGATCATAGTTAATACCAGACTGTTTTGTTCCCTTAGACAGTGGAGGTTTTCTTCTACACTTGAAATGACTCCATTTGGAGACGAAGCCTCTGTTGCCAGTAAGTTTTCTAAATGAACGAAAAACATGACCGCAAATCCATTATCCACCTGATGTTGGCTGCTCTGATGTGCCCTTGGAAGACAGCCAAGTCTATTTACTTTAATGCGTGTGTGGGGGTGTGCACACGCTCAGTATAGTGAATGTGTGTGTGTAGGTGTGTAGACAAGGCAACACACCTCCACGGTTTCGGCTCCAGGATGTACATTCTGACACTTTGAATAGCTCCCTCCTCTGATCTGAAGGCCTAATTATAGAATTTTAAATCACCATGATGCTCGGTTGATACAGGCCTACCTGTAATCACGCACGATCTGCCAGCTTGTAATTATTCTTTTTAATTATTTATTTTTGCGTGTGACTATGATTGTGTGTGTGTGACTCTCTCTCGCCTTCTCTCTCTCTGTGTGTGTGTGTGTGTGTGGACTTGCGTGTGTGTTCACTGGCTATTATAACCTGAGGATCAAAAGGCTAAAATGTTATTAAATCGACCTCATCAGGCCCAGGTAATCTTGTAAATGCTTGAGAGCGTAATTACTCTGCCAAGCCTTGGCTGCAGTCTTTTCACGTCCTCTCAACTATGTCCCAACACCACAACACTGCCAGTCTGGTTGTTAGAAAACATGTCAAAGGACAAGAAATGTTTTCTATCGTGTTTCAAATGTAGGCTAGCTGTCTGCTATGATGTAAGTTTCTTTTCAAAACGATGACTAATATACACATAAACAAACTGTTGGGGATAACCGTGAGAGATTTGTTTTCTACACTAGGTGGTGCTAGAGTTCACCAGTTCTCATCTAATACGTGCAACAGGTGGAAAGCAACCTGTGGCACTCCCCCTACCTTCACACAGCACGGTGTTTTACTCCTGAAGGTTTACAAGTTTGGTAAATAGTTTGCCCTGCATGGACAAATCTGATATTTGATGGAACTAATCAGGTGGTGAGTATTAAGAAGTAAGAAGAGTTTGAGCAAGTGACTGTGATGCTTTCAGGGTAGTCTGAAATACATGACAATAAGGCATTCAGAAAATACATTTCTTTCAGTGAGAAAATACATTTTTGAGACAAAAGTACATTCATTATGAACAGAGTCGCCTGTTCTACTGTTTGGTCTGATGCTCGGTGAGACAGGGATTTAAGGGTTTGCAGCTTTAGGCCTACAGTAGGCCTACTTTGAGGAATATTTCTTTATATCTTCACCTCATTTTACTCCCTGGAAATACTAGTTACATGTGTTAACATTTCTGTTAGCCTGTTTAAGGCAATTATTACATCTACACCATACACATTCAGAAGAAAACAAATGTATTTCTGGGCTGTTTCACTTGGTGTTCACCCACAATATATTTTGTCCTCAGTTCAACCACTAAGACTGGTGTGTTCAAGAACCAGCTGACATAGACTTAACAAGTCTTTCAATATAAAAGTGTGTCACCTAAGGGCAACAATGCCATTAATCTTAAAAATACGATGATCTATTCCTGTCCTTACCCACCTCAAAGTGTCAGAGAGGACGCCACAGGCAACACATTTCAGTCCACATATTCAAAGACAAACCATATTGCTTAGCAGTGTGTGGCTCCATCTAGTGGTGAAAATAAGGTGCTGCAACTCAATACTGGCAGGCCTACTGTTTTCAACATCGCAGTGAAAGTGCTGGTGCAGTTTACATAATAATAATAATAATAATAATAATAATAATGATAATAAAAAGTGCGAGCACACAGCATCCAAGGTCAGCCGTGGTTAACGATGCGAAATGAAAAACAATTAAAGTGTATATGTCAGGTTAAAAAACATTTTTGACAAATGAAGGGACATGAAGCAAGATAGTAGTGAGTAGTGATTTTTCTTAAAAAATCAACTTTATATAGGCTACTATAGAACAATATTTAGCCTACAGTTATTTTTATAACTGAATTTATGAACATTCCAGGAAACATTCCAGACACAATGATGACCTCATAAGAGGGAGTCCAGCAAAGTTGGTCTATTAAAACACATGGGATAAGGGATCATACAGTAGGTTTTTTTACACTGATGAGGCCAATAACATGACTTCATTCCAGTATGTCATGCTAGAGTCTACTACCTGCCTGACATAAAAATATCCTGATACATTTTTTCTTTACTGGCAACTATTATTGATCTTAAAATGTGATGAAGAGGATATGGGTAAGTAGCAATGCTTGACAATGCCAGTTGTGTCACTTGCCATCACACATAGGCCATTATATAGGGCTAGCCTAAACTAGAATCAGTAAGCAACTCATTAGTCTGTGCTTAGCCAACCATGGACATATATGCTTCCTGCTTTAGAGACCTGACTATAAAACCATCAGTGTATATGGGCTTCCACACATTTGCTCTTTATATATCCATCTGCTTATCAACTAATGTTAGCTATAGACAGACTATTAATTTGCTTACTGATTCTACTTAAGTTGTTGTATATGAAAGCCTATGTGATGGAAAATGACACAACTGCCATTTTGAAGCCATGATACATACTAGTGATCCGATCCTACTCACACCTCTAATCAATGTCTCACTGATGGCCATGATTTACCTACATTTTGTAGCCTATTAGTCTTTACTTTGTCCCTGCCAGTCAGGCTCATGCTTATGAACCACTGGTATGTCATAGAGGACATTTTTGGCCTTATCAGTGTAAAAGAAAATGCAGTTAAAACCCATTCACCCCTATGCTCAACTTTGCTGGACTCCCTCTTATGAGGTAATCACTGTGTCTGGAATGTTCATAAATTCAGTTATAAAAATAACCATAGACTGTATAGTCTATGAAAATAACTGTAAATATTGTTCTATTGTATTTAAAGTTGATTTTTCAAGAAAAATCACTACTCACTACTATCTTGCTTCATATCCCTTCATTTGTCAAAAATGTTTAACCTGACATATACACTTTAAAACCACAAACAGAGTTTTCCATTTTAATTAGCCCGATTTATTTATGAAATTGAAATGAGAGGGCTTGAGTAAAGTCCTAATCTGTGGTTAAACGTTGGTGAGGCCCGTTGTGGCCTAATAGCGCTGTTATTAAGCAGTCTGTCATGAACAAGACTACGAGTGTCACTGCACTCTCGTAAATGGATCGAGTCATTTCGGTCCATGGGCTTCTCTGACTCCAAGAGAAAGTAATTTAACAAAGGGGAGAGAGAGGACAAAAGTATGTCAGCGTCTTGAGAGGCAATTTTGGAGATTGGTTTTGGGTGGGCAGATGGGTAGGTTTTTCAAGAGGGTGGTTCTTTTAGTGTGTATAGCTTTCTTCCTGCATACGTTTGGCCTCTTTAACAAGTAAACTGATTGTCTTTTGTGTATGGTACTGAAGATAAGTAGACTAATTATCATCTAATGAGAAACAAAGTAATTGTTATACAGAACCTAGTGCTTAGATATTGCTTTGGTAGTTTGCAATTTGGTAGGTCTGCCTCAATAGCAACACCACTTTGATACCTGCATTATTTTCAAGTGTATAGAAATTAATACAACTCTGACAAGTTTGCAGGTGCATGTATAAAGGGTGGAATATGCGGCTCTTACAGAGGCTGATAATTATGGATGTGTGCACCACTTAACACTGAAAGCATGATGCATTTATATATGAGCACATAATAACATCCAAGGGTGGGTGCAGAATATTTCAAATGAATGTCCAATGAGTTTGAGTTGAGGCAAGATATGTTTTAAATAAATTGGTGATGAAAGAAAGAAATCCAGCAAAACTTTGGTCAATTCACTGGATATCAATATACACACCAATGAAGAAACGTATGTGTCTTGTTTTTATTAAGTCTAGTACTGAAAACAGTGACTGCAGCACACAATGATGTCCCCTTCCTAAGTATTCTTATTGACGCCCAATAACGAAGGAGAAAACTTTGTCTGCTAAGTAGTAGTAAAGTAGTTTTTTGGATTCACTCTGTGGGCTGGGATGTACACTTTGGGTGCGACTTTGGCAGCACATCTTGCCGACAGCACATGCACACTGTGGGCAGAGCGAAGTCAGAAGCACTAAGTGGGCAGAGACAGGCCAAAGTTATTTTCTTTTTTTTTAAAGTATATTTTTTGGGCTTTTTTATGCCTTTAATGTGAGTGGGAGAGAGTCGGGGTGGCATCCGGGGGGGGCTGTTGCGCCACGGCCGGGCCGGAGTTATTTAATAAAAGATAGAGAGATAGATCAGAATGTAACACTGTTTGGAAAAAGCAGAGTATTCCCAAGGCTTGGCGGAGGGCTGGGGGAATATTTATTCCCAAAGAAAAGGACGCAGTGGAGATTAATCAATTTAGGCCAATTAGTCTACTGAATGTTGAAGGGAAGGTTTTCTTCAGTGTGGTGGCACGGAGACTGACAAATTACCTTGAAAGGAATAAACTAATTGATACCACGGTGCAAAAAGCTGGAATTCCTGGCTTCTCCGGGTGCTTAGAGCATACCAGCATGATTTGGCACCAAATTCAATTAGCAAAGCGTGAGAAGAGAGACCTGCACGTTGTGTTCTTGGATTTGGCTAATGCTTTTGGGTCTGTGCCGCATAGTCTGTTGTGGGAGGCCTTTGATTATTTCAGAATCCCAGGTAGCATTAAAAGCCTAGTAAAAGCATACTTTCTGGATATTCAATTATGTTTTACTACAGCTGATTACACCACAGGGTGGCAACAACTTGAGATAGGAATCATGGCAGGATGTACCATCTCCCCACTTGCTTTTACAATGGCAATGGAGGTCATCGTTAGGGCCTCAAAATGGGTAGTGGGTGGGGAGAAGTTGCAGGGAGGGCCACGCCTCCCCCCAATTAGGGCTTTCATGGACGACATGACAACCTTGACATCAACCGTTCCATGCACCAACAGGTTGCTGGATAAGTTAAATAGTAATCTGCAATGGGCCAGAATGAAGGTGAAGCCAAGTAAGTCTAGGAGTCTCTCAATTGTTAAAGGGAAGGTAACAGATAAGAAGTTTGCTATAAATAAGGAGGTGATTCCCACAGTTCTGGAGAAACCAGTGAAGAGTCTGGGAAGGTGGTATGATGCAAGCCTTAATGATAAATCACAGGTTGAAGACTTGAGACAGGTCACTAGGCAAGGTATTACAAAAATTGACAAGTCAGGGCTGCCAGGTAAGCTCAAGCTGTGGTGTTTGCAGTTTGGTTTGTTGCCTCAGCTAATGTGGCCATTGACAGTTTATGAAGTTCCTCTGTCAAAGGTAGAGAGGTTGGAAAAAATGATCAACTCCTTTGTCAGAAAATGGCTCGGAGTCCCACGCTGCTTAAGCAGTGTAGCCTTGTATGGGAAGGGTATTGTAGAGTTGCCAATATCTAGTCTGACAGAGGAATTTAAGTGTGCTAAGGCTAGATTGGAAATGACTCTTACTCAGTCCAAGGACCCAGTGGTGAGGAAAGTTGCACCCACAGTTAATGCAGGGAGAAAGTGGAACCCAGAGCAGGCAGTTAAGCAAGCTCAATCAGCATTGACGCATAGGGATATAATGGGCCATGTGCAGCACGGGCGGGGGGGTCTAGGGGTGGGCGTAAGTAAACCCTTGTGGTGTAAGGCTTCTGCAGGAGAAAAGAGGAAAATGGTAGTGGAGGAAATGCATAGACAGGAGGAGGCTGTAAGATGTACTAGGCAGTGTCGCAGGCAAAACAAGGGCAGTGGGTGAACTGGGAAGGGGTGGAAAAAAGACGGATTAAATGGAAAGATCTATGGGGCATGGAAGCTGGTAAGATCAGATTTATGTTAGGTGCTACATATGATGTGCTCCCATCTCCCAAGAATGTAAGTCAATGGTTTGGTGAGGATGATAAATGCATACTTTGCTTGTGTGTGGGCAGTCTCCACCATATCCTATCAGGGTGCAAGGTAAGTCTCACCCAGGGGCGGTATACGTGGCGTCATAACCAGGTGTTGAAATGTGTGGCAGCGGCAATAGAGGATAAAAGGAGAGAAGTAAATTCATTAGCAGCTAGTAAAGGGGTAAGGCAAATTAACTTTGTATGTCAGGGGGATAAACCTTGTTCCGCGAAGGCCAGGTGTAAAACCGGCCAGTTGAAAAATGGGGCGGGCTGGGAAATGAAGGTTGATCTTGGCCAGCAGATGGCGGTACCTCCACATATAGTGAGTACTAAGCTACGACCCGACGTAATTCTATGGTCGGATTCAGAGAAGATAGTTTACTTCATTGAACTCACTGTTTCTTGGGAAGACAGAGTGGAAGTGGCCAATGAGCTGAAGAGAGCTAAATACACTGAAATAGCAGAGGAGGCAGCTAAGCGAGGTTGGAGTGCACGATTAAGGCCTATTGAAATCGGTGCACGTGGGTTTGTGGCCCGATCTGCTATTGGCTTGCTGTCTGAATTGGGCATTTGTGGTCGAAGTCTAAGGCAGGTGGTTAGTAACATGTCTTTAGCAGCAGAACGGGCAAGTGAATGGTTGTGGGTAAGGAGAAGTTACCCTTCCTGGGGCGCAAGCTAAGGTAAGCTAACTGGCTCATTTGTTTTGTGTTTGTGATGGACTGTGCCTAGGTTGATGGTACTTGGCTAAGGTTTTTTATGGTTTATGGTTCAGTCTGCATCAACGGGACGGACCAACCTAGCCAACTTAGACCATGCCAAGGTTGGTTAAGGGTATTTGGATGGCCAATCAGCGAATAGGTTGATGACGTTAGTTTCAAAATTGAAAGTGGCTGTGGTAAATGGTAGTAGCAATGTCTGTAAACATAAAAAAGTCAGAAGAATGTGTTTATTTATAATTTATAATGTGTAGAATTTATATACAGCAAAAGTAGGCCTACATACATTGTCTCCTGACTGTTGATGCGGTTTATTATCAGTTTAGGCAAAGTAGGAAGTAATATTAGGAATCCCTGATCAATGTGACTGGTTAGGCTGGACTGGAAAGTTAAAGTCATTAGGCTCATTCAACTTGATGCAGCGCTGCATCATTTGACGTGATGCATGCTGGGTCGAACGCAATCCATGCTGGTTAGAAATGCTGTCTGACTTCCCCCCGCTGGACAGGAAGTCAACACGATGTTGCCACGTCACATGACCTTAGGATCTCGCTGGAGCAAAGCCCCTGAGGTCAGTTTGTGCAGTTGCTCAATGCTCATATATATTCGAAAGCTAGATACCACATTGGGCTCCAGAACGTACATAAATAGCGCCGCCATATTGGGGGGAGCAACAATTACTGGAGGCCAATGGAGAAACATGTGACTGACTGGAAATCAGACAGGTGTCTCTCTTCATGAAGTGACAACAAGTAGTGAGTCTGGAAACCAGGCGATGGACAGGACTCATCACAGGACTTCAGAACATTTCAGCCCTACTTTGGAAGGCATACAAGGTTTTAAGTCTGAGCTTCACAGACAGGGTCATTTCTCTTTTCTCATCATCATCTCATTTCTCATATATGTCTCTCCTTGATTACTCCAACCTCCTTACATTCCTTCCTCGTTTCCTTCACCAAATTTATTAGGAGGGGTTAGGAGAGGAGGAAGGAAGGATGGAAAGGGAGGATTGACAAATAGGGGGATGAGATGCACCCAGTCATCGCTCCTCCATTTTGACTGGGCCTCCTGTTAACCCTTAAAGGAGGAATGTTGGGAAATGAACGTTCTAAAGAATATCTGGGTTCATTGAATTCAACATAGAATTTTAGAACCTTCAATTGTTGCGGAACGGAATCTTATGTTAGAATGTTCAAAAACCTACATGCATACCTCAGCTTCATCTGACCCGGATTGGGTCTGGATATATCCCCCAAAAACCTTCGACTCGCTTAAGACTCGGCCATTACGCGTACGGCATACCAACGCGGCGAGACTGTGAGCACAAAATTAATGAGCCTCCCTCTTTTCCTGTGGTGCCCTGACCTAATGAGGCGAAATCAATCCAGCCGGGGCATGGGGGGAACCGCTCTAATCACACAATTAAGCTGAATCAATAGGGCCGTCGCCCCACACGGGGAAAATTACACTAAGTGGGTTTTAAAGGAGGGGAGCATGGCGTGTGTATGTATGCATCTCTCTGTGTGTGTGTGTGTGTGTGTGTGTGTGTGAGTTTGGTGGGAGATGTAAGTGGAAGGTCACACACCTGAAGTCGGACAGCCTACATACTGATGGATTATGGGGGAGAAAAATAACACACTCACCGAACAGAGATGGGTGTGTGTATGCGTATCTGTGTGTGTGTGTGTGTGTGTGTGTGTGTGGGGGGTGATAATTCGCATGAATGTGGCCGCTGTGGTTGTAAAAACGCCGCTGCTGGTATTACTGGTCACTGAAGTGGCATAAATTTTGTCTGTAATAAGCCTATTTCTCGCCATTTCCATTTCAGCAGAAAGGCAACACAGGAACACAGGCCAATAAAGCAGCGCTAGTTACAGGGGAGGGAAACAGAGCAGCCATATTCCCTGCAAAATGTATGATTTCATAAGAAACGACTGCAGTCTCTCTGGTCTACAGAATGAGACTAGAAGAGTCCACAGAGTGCATCCACAAAATACACCTTTCCGCCTCTGTTACATAGCATTTTTTAATAAGAGATAACCGCAAATATTTGGGATAATAAGAAATAACTGAATAATAAGAAATAACTGCAAATATTTGGGAAAGGTATGTATTTACTGTATTTCTCATCTCTACAGTATATCCGTGGATTTGGTTGTCAATTTCTGAAACGGAAAAGAATATTTACTCCTAACCACGACTAAGTAACCATCAGAAGATTCACACCTGAAAGTTTCACATTCACACGCTTCAGTCCTGCCCTTATCCTCAGGTTCTTCCACTAATTACTCGCCTCCTAACAACACTATCAGTATGAGGCCTTCATCTGGTAAAAAGCATGTTGAAAATCATCAGTGGTAGAAACCTTTTGGTTGTCTGTTTCCTCCTGGTCTCTACTCCACTGATCTGCACAATAACAGGAACAGCGTTGCTTGGGCTTTACTCACTCACTATATTCGGAGGCCTAATGGGCCTGTTTCCTCAGTTCCTGGATGGATGAAAGGTACATGCGGTAAGTGTGTGTCATAGGTCTTGTCTGCTAATAATGATCCAGTTTTTTTATTTAATGAATAACAACTCAGAGGAGTACTACTTGGGAGTGGGTGGGCAGGGGGCTTTTTGTTTAGAACTAAAGTTTGTGGACTAGTCAAAAGCAGCTGTTCCTTTTCTGAGCTCTCTGGCATCTGTGTCAAAGGGCCTGTACGAAACGGGAAAAAGTGCTGCCTTTTAAGATATCTGACAGGGGAGCGAGGCATCGTGGCAGGTCCGAATAAAAAATACTGCCTTATAAGATACCTTCGTTTTGCCCAGTTTTGAAGGCAGCATAGATGTATCCTTCATGCTGCCTTAAACGTCCAAAATTTTATTGTGAGCAATCGAACGTTACGTTATTCTTCTTTCTGGTATCCTGACAACGGCGTTCTGTGTTGCTAACTTGCTAGGCTGTCCGAAACAAAGTTCGTAGTCATTACCTTCATGCCTGCTACGGCAAGTGACTCGGTAGAGAGCTGAAGACAGCGAGGCAGCAGACAGCTGCCTTTCGTTTCGTACAAACCCAAAGTGTGCATTTCTGAATAAAATAGGACCCAAGAACAGGAGCCTTGTGGCCTGGAAGACGGTGTTTTCAATGGAGATGGTAACCTGTATTCACTTTGGCCAGCCTTTAGCTGCATCCTGTTTGGATGTCAAATGACATCAGCAGCAGTAGTCCAAGAACCAGCCTGCCTCCTCTTACTCCGAACCCCGAGGACGTGGCCACAACAAAGGGCCATTCTGCAGAGATAAAGCATGTCTCCTTCTAAAAGCATCAGCACAACAATGCAAAAGCACTTAAGCGGATGGTTCTCAACAAACCCCTAAACATGAGGCTTAGACGGATAAAACTAAATGGTCTCGACAGCTATATGAGGAATGTTTATTTTCCTCCCCACTCCTGAGGCCTCCAGATTCATTAGATCTCTCTGCAGGCAGAAAGGAATGGTTGCACAATAACACTGCAGGATTCATCCAGCTAAAGATATATCACGCTGCCATTACCAATACCCACCAAATTCACTTAATGGCCAACAGAGTCTCATGGCATTAGGTATGCAGCAAACATGTCAGTGAGCTGGGTTTATGTCTGGATAAAAATGGGAAAAGCAGAGCAAATGGTTTGTGGATTACTTAAAATGTTGCACAGTTGTAGAGGGAGGGCATTTAGAAAGCAACACATAAAAGTCCCTCTAGGTAACTGGTGCTGTCTTTATTGTTGTTGGCTATCGATGTCACAATACTTTTTTGTTTTGCTTCGTTCAGCAACTTTTCACAAGTTGACACCAAGTTGTAAGAGATACATAGGTATGGGCAAAAAACGTCCAAACATGGAAGTCCGCTCAAGGCCTAGCTGTGTGTCAATCTTTCGTGAGAAACGCTTCAAACATTTCTGATGAATGGCAGCAGGTCAAGTAAATTAAATAATATCAAACATTTCAAGTGCAAAAAATCCAGAAATTTTCATCTCACTGCCACAAATGCATTGTATGATGTATTTCCAGCTATTTTGTTTTTTAGACAATTTAAAAAGTATACCCCCTCTCCTTCTCTCAGGCTGCTCTTAAAGCGCTGGCAAGAAGTGAGAGGGTATAATATATATATATATATATATATATATATATATATATATATATATATATATATATATATATATATATATATATATATATATATAAAAGTGCTGAGTCACAGTTTGGTCATTGGTATGTGCAGGTTATTCCAAGGCCCCATCCACAATTCCTCTTCGTCGGACTGCGTCCGGTCGCTGTGCGACTCGGTCACCAGCTGCGCCGGTGACGGCTCCTCGTTGTCCACGGCCGACTCCTGCTCGCCGGACTCGCTCGTCCGGTCAGGCGCCTGGGTGAGAGTCAGGTTGACCTTCGACCCTGAGCTCTCGGTTGCTGAGGCACTGGAGGCTAGAGAGGGGCCGCCACCACCGCCGGCACTACCATCATCGCCACCACCACTGCCGCCTGCCCTGCCGAGACTTCCGCCGGCCCTGCCGAGACTTCCGCCGCCGCTGAGGTCGTTCCGCTCGACGATGGCGGCGGCGACCACGTCCGGCGTTGTGGCGACAGCCCCGGGGTTACTGGAGGTGCCGTCGTGCTCGGGTGCAGAGTCTGACAGGTTGGGGCTGTTGAGTGGAAGCCTCTCCTCATGTGTGACTGCCAGCCGGTCCAGCTTGCGGAAGTGCTTGGCCAGGCGAGACGGCGAACCGATGCCGAGGCCAATGCCGCTACCGCCGCCGGGCTTGAAGCTGTTGGCCAGCACGGAGCGACGAGTGCGCACCACCGAGCCGTTCTGCGCCAGGTACACGCTGCCGTTCACGCTCGTGCTGGAGGTCGTGCCATGGGTAGGGGGGGCGCCCGGCGGTCGCCCGCGTTGCGTCTCGGGGGCGCTCTCTTCACCCGTGGAGCTGGTCTCGTACTCCCTGTCCACCACCAGTCTGATGCGCTTCTTTCTCCCATACTGCAGAAGAGACACAAGAAGGCCGTAAACATTCACTGCAGGATATTCTATAACAGCTTTTTGCTTTTTCAGAGAGAATCAGTAAAAAAAACAGCAGAGAATTGGTCAAAAAAACTGCAGAGAACAGCAAAACATGTTTTCATGATGAAAGACTCGTACTGAGCCAAAGAAGGTCAAGTACTGGATTGGTAGAAAAGACAGCAATGATAAGTCTACTAAGTGACTGTTTATGCTGCTGAGATATGCTGCTTAGAATGTCATAGAATGTCTCTTCTAAACTGTTCAATCTGTGCTATGATGTGTTGTGCAGTGATGTTCAGTTCACTGTATTTTTTGGTTTTCATGCATTATGAAACATGAGTACACTGCTGCTGAGACATCACACAGTAAAAAAGGTCGAAGTACAAAACCATCCATATACGAAATCACACACAAACGGAGCACGCACAAACTCGGCATTCTTTACGTTGGCGGAAAGTGGCAGGAAAAGAAAACAGCTGTAGAAAGTAAGCCTGTTGAAAAGTGGAGAAGAAGGAGAACATGCAATTTCACACTTTAGAGAGATTCAGAGCGTGCTTCACAGGCTGAGATTCAAATCACATCAGCACCACACCTGCACAACCATGCTAGTTTTAACGCTGGAGAGAAAAGAGATGGGAGAAGATGAGGGGAGAAGAGGGCCCCTAGTCTTACTGCACCGTGCTGAATTCGTGGAACTTAGGAATCTTGATGTGCATTCGAATCGTCTGCCCCATCGTTGGAGCTGTTGCCGTGACGACCGCTGCCTGTGCCGCCCGTCTCGGCCATCTCGTTGTCCTCGGCGATGGGGGAGAGGCCGGCTCTGGTTGAGGACCCAGTCGTTGAGGAACTGATGCTCTTTGTGATCTTTCCCGAGCTGGCGCTTTGCAGGTTTCCTCCGGAGCTGCTAGACATTTTGTCTGTAGCCGTCTGCCTGCTTTCTGAATCAACCTCCTCTTCCTTCTGCTCCTCTTCTTCAGAGGATTTTTTCTCACTCGCTTCTGTAATTGTGTCCTTGGACCTCCCAGACCTCGTGCTGCTGCTGCTGTTGTGCGCAGAACCAGACCTTGACCGCGATCTGGATCTGGTTTCTGCTGTCTGGCTGCTCGGTTCCGTCTCTGATGATCCGGTCTCTCTGCTGGTCCTGCTGGCTGAGGACCTAGAGCTCTGCTTGCCGCTAGATGCTGACCCTCTGCTCAGTCCAGCCGAGGACATCCGTCGGGACGCCATGTGCGAGGACTTGATGGAGGAGGAAATGGACGACTCCTCTGTCCTTCCAGACGAACCAGATCGTTGCAGCTGAGAGCCTTCCGCTGAGTCGGACTCCGGACTACCTGTTGACCCTTGTTCAGAATCCGATGGTTCTGACTCCCTGTTGGACTCCTTCTCCGTGTCGGTCTCTCCTTCGGTCTCTGTCTCAGACTCTTCATCCGATTTGGAACGTCTGCTCTTCGTCTCAGAAACGCTCTCCTCATCCTCGTCCGATTCCTCAGACCGCCGACTTACACCGTCTTCATCAGAATCGGAGAGTTCGTCTACGCTGCTCCGCTCTCGCGTGTCTGCTGTTGACGACGATGCGACGCTGCTTGTGTCAGAAGGTGAGGTCGTTGGAGGAATCGTGTCCCCGCTCCCGCTCCCACTCCCCGATTCGGGGCTACTCCCGTCCCGTTCGCTGTCCCCTTCCACCTTCAGGGAAACGTCTGAATCCCCACTCTCCTTCTCGGAGGGTTCTCCGTGCGCTGCGTCCCTTCCACCACCCCCACTGACGGAGCTCACGGACTGGACACCACTGCGGTCAGAGCTCCCCTGGGGCCTCAGCCTCGTCTGGAGCTTGGTGGCCACGCTGATGCGGCTCAGGATCTTACCGAGGCGAGCCTTGGCCGACGGCCTCACCTCCTTCGTTTGGAAGTAGCTGCCGTCGATGACCATGCCGCTGTCCACGCTGTCCGAGCGCTGCGCTCGCGACCCCATGACGGGGAAATCTCTACTTTCTCCGCTGCCACCACTGCCACCACTGCCAACCCCGTTTCTCTCGTCAGAAGCGAGAGGAAATATTTTGGACTTTTTCCAGGGGGTTTGGTACGGGGAAGGATGGCTGGAGGGCTTAGATGAGGCCAGCAGCTTACTCAGCTTGACCATGGCTTTGAGCTTGTGGGCAGGGTTTGAGCTGTGAAGCCTGGAATCAGTGCTGCCCTCTAGTGGCCCAGTCGGGTCCTGCTCAGGAGATCCAAGGGGCTGGTCCCCGAAGGCCAATCTCAGGGGAGGCCTCCTGAGTGGAGCTCTGCCCCTCGGCCCTGCCCTCCTGTCCTGCCTGGCTACCTGTCATGTCAAGTTACAGCAGCGCACGCCTTCAGTCATCCAAAAGGTTTCATTACCACATTACACATACCAGCTGTTACATTTCACTCAACCGGACAACAGTATAATCATCACAACCCACTACTATGGTATAAAGCAGGATACAATACAAAACTCATGTTGTTGTAGATTACTCTAATTAAGCTATTTTACAACTGCCCTGTGAAACAAAAACAAGACATGTTTCAACTGGAGTCCAGGAGCACTTGTTACTGGACTGATGTGCTAATGTGAAGGGACTGTGTTTAAGACCGTATGAGCTAGTGCCAAAAACCCAGGGAAGAGAACTAAAGCACATTGGGGCAGTTATCTGGCTGTGGAGGATCTTTTTTCTAAAGTAAAATAGCAGCTAAAGTCAGGAAGTAGCATACTGTTTTCAAACCAAACTCCTTGTAACTGTTATAATACTACAATGTACAATACAGAAGAGATCCCACACATTCTTACACATCAATTTCAACTGGTCAAGGACATTTCAGGCCCAATTCCATCATATCAAATTCAAGGACCTAACATGCCATACATAGTTTGAGACACAAATCAAGGTGAATTGCAGTGCTGAGAATGTTTACAATGAGAATTAGCGGGCTTTGCAGGAGCTCAGAGACCACAATTAAAACGAGAGGGGCTTGCTTATATGAGCACTTCTGAACACTTATGCACCCTCTTGACTTTTCTAACACAAAAAATATAAATATATAAATTCAAGCACTTTCAATGACATCCCCCTGTCTAGTTACACTTTCAAAGGCCTTGATTTATTTCCTCAAATTCACAAACATTCAAGAGCCTTTGGGAGCACCGTCTAGCATTTGCTTCAAGGCCTAGTTGCATAATAAATTAAAACGTATTGTACTCCTTCCAAAGGACACACGGAGGCATTGTTGATCAGTGACTAATATACTCCAGCAGTCTCCGAGGGGCAGAAGTATTCACTTAACCCTTAAAGGAGTACCGTCACACCGGTGTGACGGGAATGTTGGGAAATTAACATTCTAAAGAATATCTGGGTTCATTGAATTCAACATAGAATTTTAGAACCTTCAATTGTTGCGGAACTTAGAATGTTCAAAAACCTACACCTTTAAGGGTTAACTACTCCATTAGTGACTGGACACACCTGTGGTTAACGGACTGTACTGTAGTAGCAGTTGTAGTAGCAGCACTAGTAGCGCGATCGCTAATCAAGCCTGGCAGTGGTTAATGCATAGCGAAGCAGGCTGCTGTTGCCGCTAACAGACTCCCGCTGTGGCCCTCTCATTAAAGTGTCAGTGTTGCCACATCAGCTTTCTCCCCATGGCCACAGACGCTACTGTTCACAGCTAATGTTAATGGGTTGGGCTTGGGCTGTGTGCTGAGGACTAGTGTAAGACCTGCTGTCCTCGCAGTAGTTAATAGATGTGTTAGTTTTGTTTAGTTAGTTTGAGTTTTAATTAAGGTGTAGTCTTTGATTATAATCCTACTTAGGCTCAGGTGCACGTTCATGTGCCTATGTGTCAATTTGTCTGTGAGGTTTCTGAGTGTAGGCCTATGTCTGTGAAAAATTCCATTTGAGTGGACGATTAAGATTTCTATTCTATTCCAAAATATGAGTGAAAACACTAGAAGGAGGTCACTTGCGCTTCAGCCTGGTTGGTGCTCACGGAACAGGACGCAGAAGTCAAAAGAGGAGACCCAAGGTCTAACTAGAACCAAGGAGTAGGACCGGATCACACAACGCTTTAAGAAGAAGACGCATGGGCATTGAAACGTTAGTCGGTTTGCACTAGGCTAATAAAAATCACTTAAAGCGGTGTGTGCTTCGGTCCTACTCCTTGGTTCTAGTTAGACCTTGGGTCTCCTCTTATGAGTGAAAGCTACTCTCACACACTGCAAGGGGTTAACATGTGTCTATTTGTCTGTGAGGTTTCTGAGTGTAGGCCTATGTCTGTGAAAAATTCCATTTGAGTAGTAGACGATTAAGATTTCTATTCTATTCCAAAAGATGAGTGAAAACCCCTTGCAGTGTGTGAGAGTAGCTAACATGTGTCTTTTTGTCTGTTTGGGCCTTTTTTGGGCCTGAAATCGCTGATACAACCTTTAAGATTTCTATTCTATTCCAAAATATGACTGAAAACCCCTTGCAGTGTGTGAGAGTAGCTAACATGTGTGCTGGGTAGCGTGATGGTAGTCAGGGCTCACCTCGCCCTCAGAGTCCTGTGGGCTGTAGTAGTAGCTGCCGTCGTCCTCCATGATGACCTCTCCGTACTCGTCATACATTCCCGTTGGGGAGATCAACTTCCTGCGGCTGCCATACTGAGGGAGGTCATACCTGAAGGAGGAGAGGGGGAGGGTTAAAGGTCACAGCGCATGCACCATACAAACACAGACACAATCATACATACATACCCACACAGATACAGTATATACATACATACATACATATACATATACATATACATGAGAGGTTAAAGAACACACACACACACAGGGAAGATGGCTACAGCACACACACAGGAAGACCGCAAGGTCGAAACGTTATCTGCCAAATGAGAAAATAAACCAAGGAGTGTGCAAACTTTTTTCATAAAAAACGTTTTTGTTCAGCACCTGGGATGTGCACAACGTCTCCTTGTAAGTGTACAGCACACACACACACACACACTAGTTCCCAGACATGCAAAGGCACAAATAGACACACACATGACGTATCTGCTCTTAATTACTTCAGATGCCTTACAGGTACAGCACACACTCAGTGCAGTGCACCAATACCACATCCAGTCCTCAACACAATATGAAGCCACAATTCTGAATGCGTATTATGGACAAAAATATACACTTAATACCCTCTCCGCACAACTCCCACGCCTGCCCACATGCATGCAAATCATTCCCTCTGCAAAGCGTCTGGCCTACTGGGGGGGTGGGGGATTGGAGGTTTGCTTAAGACATTAAGTCCTTGACATTTTCATTCTCAATTTGCCAACGCATCACAACAACAGTCAGTGGCTGCATGCCCAAGGGACCTCAATTACAGACAGGCCTAGCAGTGAACCCCCGGGCACCTTTTGGTCTGTATCTGTCTGTGTTGATTCTCCCTCCCCGCCTCCCCCTTAATGGGATTTCTCCTTCACGGGCATTAGTGCGAGTCCGCTGACACGCTGCTCCCGTTCTCTCCGCGGTGCACGGCGAGCCAGAGTTCACCCACGGTACCTATTTGCTCCAAGCTCCTTTGACTGGCACTCGCCGCCGGTGCCAAGGTCGAGGCCGACGCTGTCGGGACATCTTGTTAGCGCCAGGGAAAGGGGGCAGGTGGGGAAACGTGGGGTCAAAAGTGCCACAGCCGGGGGCGCCCCAGGTGAGAAGGATTTTGGCACCCCGGGGAGTGTGTGTGTGTGTGTGTGTGCGTGTGGGTGTGTGTGCTTGTCTGTGTGTGTGGGAGGGAGCAAGCAGTCAGCAGCTTAGGTGGCACCACAGAGCAGCGGATTACGCAGGTAGCCCTGACGCAGCGCGACACGACACCACACAGTTGGCACTGTGCCAAGATGTCACCTTGGTTTTCGCGACGAGGCAGAGCGACCACGTGCTAAAGTAACACAAACCCCATCTGAGCGGGCGTGAGACGCCACGGCAACCGAAGCAAACAGAGATTAGCTGGCATCAGCGCGGCGGATTACGCAGCTGGTGTGAGGGTGGCACAGCCGTGACCAGTCAGAATTGATGCAACAAGAGGGCAGGTGGGGGCAGTCTCGTCCACATGGCTGAGGGTGATGACCGCAGGTCGGAGTCATTCCAGCCGAGAGGAGTGACACCTCGTCTGACTCATTTTACTTCTGAAGCAAGTCATTCCAAACAAAAACAAAAACAGATTCCAGACTTGGAGCAGTAAAATAGATGGTCTTCACAATGGATTTACAACAGAACACAGAAAAGAAAAAAATACAAAGGACTTCTTGACAAGAAAGCAACACCGCCTGAAGAGATGAGAAAAAGTTTGGTACGGTACGAAAAAAACAAAAGGAACAGTGAAAGAATTGTATTGAAGTATTGAAGACCCTTTAGTCACCACTGAAGGGCACCAGCGACAGACCGATCAAACAAATTGATCAGTGTGAGCAGGTGTGTTCCTGTTCAACCGGGAAGACAAACGGCAGCGCTGAGCTCCCTAGAACTTTAGCTGCGCTGGGAGACCGCAGAGCCACCACAGAAATGAAATATTTCGCGGTTTACCACAACCATCACAAAAAGATGTACGATTCAATATCAAAAAAGTATTATTTCCCCAAGTCTGCTACATTCAGAATGCTAAAATATCTGGCTGAATTCATAAAATGACTGAACACGTATTTCAGAAAATTCATGAGGTGGTGCCCTTCTAAACCCAAACTGGTAAGACTCTAGATAGTGTGGCCACAGAGGCTTAACAGATCATCTGTTAACATCCAAGTTCAGTATATAAAATCATTGTTGAACAATTACTGAACCAAATCTAACCCCTAACCTTAGCCCTACTTATAAATTGTATTTTTTTATATTATTTTTTTTTTCTTAAAAAGAAATCCTCCAATAAAACACTCATATTGCACATGACTGGCGTGTAGTGTCTTGTGCCAATTACGGCAGTCCACTCAGAGGAAAGAAGAAATATGCTATCAGATGACTGAGATGTGTGTGTGTGTGTGTGTGTGTGTCTGTGTGTGTGTGTGTGTAAGGGGAGGAGAAGAAATATGGTATATCAGATGACTGAGGTGTGTGTGTGTGTGTGTGTGAGGGGAGAAGAAATATGGTATATCAGACGACTGAGATGGGTGTGTGTGTGTGTGTGTGTGTGTGTGTGTGTGTGTGTGCTCTTGGAATTTCTAATTAAAAGTTGAAAAGAGGTGGATGTATCTGCTGTGCACAGGCACCGGTTGGGAGATTCAGATCTTTCATCCCATGAAATGATCATCATCATCGTCTCCCTCGAGTGCAATAGAGACAGAGAGAGATGGAGACAGAGAGAAAGAGAGAGAGAGAACGTGTGTGTGTGTGTGTGTGTGTGTGTGATGGATCCCTTGAGCTTAATTCAGCATGTGTGCTCCTGAGCCAATCTGCATTGGCGATGTCTCATCTTGGAGATGCCATCTGGGCTTTTCTCATTGTGGGGCCTGAAGACTGATTGGTTGAGACAGTTGTGCTCGGGACAGAAGACCAATCACATTCCCCCTGCTGCTTTAAGCGCCCGCATTCATCACCGGCTACCGGGATCAATGCAGAGAAACTCTCAGGGCTGATGTATGAGTTTTACATAGCCTACACATGCATGTTGGCTGTACACACACACACACAAATGTAGACACGCATTCACACACACACACACACAATCACACACACACACACACACACACACACACAGACACACACGCAGACACACATGCAGACACCTGTGTGTGTGTGTGTGTGTGTGTGTGTGATTGTGTGTGTGTGTGTGTGTGTGTGTGTGTGTGTGTGTGTGATTGTGTGCAGGCAGACTGCAGAGAAACAAATGCTACTAACTCGAGAGTGTGCCCTATTTATAATCCCTTGTAGTGTATAATGACTGCCATACATCCGTTTGTTAATAATTCATCTTTTCAACAATGACTCATTTTTTCACAGGCTTCAATTCCTCTGTGGATGTAAGACCATTACCCTGCTTTGTTAGGTTACAACCGGCTCAGTCCTCCACAGTATCTTCACTGTGTGTCATGTATGTATGTGTGTGTGTGTGTGTGTATGTGTGTGTGTGTGTGTGTGTGTGTGTGTGTGTGTGTGTAGAGAGAGAGATAGAGAGGGCACAGAAGTGGCTGCTGTTTTGGGAAGCAACAGGCCTGTCTGTGATGAAGTCGCTCACCCGTGTTCATAATTATAGTAATCCTGGGTGTAATAGTCCTGCCCAGGGTCGATGCCCGACTCCATTGAGAGCTCCTGTCGAGAAAAGGAGACTCATTATCCATTCAAATAGACACAAAGAGACAGTGTGTGTGTGGGTCTGTGTGTGATAGAGAGAGAGAGAGAGAGTGAAAGAGAGAGGAGAGAGAGAGCGATCTAGCGAAAGAAAGATAGAAGGATGGAGAAAATAAAAGAGATGACACAAAGAGACCTAATGACTGAACAACAGTGAGAGGGAAAGAACGAACTCTTGCAGGAGGATGAAGAGAATGAGGAAGAGGAGGAGGATGGAGTTTAAGCTCGACAAAACAAGGCTGCATGAAGAGAGATGACAGAAGCACACAGAAACACAGAACGAATGAAAGAAAGAAAGAAAGACAGATATACATTAAGAATGAAAGAAAGAAAGAAAGAAAGAGAAAGACAGACAGACATAAAGAAAGAAGGAAAACTGCCGAGAACATTGAGCTGAGGCAGAGACAGAAAGGAAGTGAGCCAGCGTACCTCAGGGCGCAACAGAGAAGGTCGCAGAAGTTGTTGCTGCTGCCATCAGTCCGAGGACAGGGAGGATGGAGAGACACAGGAGAGGAAGAAGAGGAGAAGAGGGGAGGATGAAATAATAGAAGAAAGAGAGCATTGTATTAAAACAATGAAGGAGAGAGAGAGAGAGAGAGAGAGAGAGAGAGAGAGAGAGAGAGAGAGGAGGAGAGAGAGAGAGGAGAGAGAGGAGAGAGAGAGAGAGAGAGAGAGAGAGAGAGAGAGAGAGAGAGAGAGAGAGAGAGAGAGAGAGAGAGAGAAGGCGAGGAGAAGGGACAGGCTTTGTAGGCAGGAGGTCAGGGTTGAGTTTGATAAAAAAGAAAACAGACAATTTTGCCTTTCTGTGTTTTCACCATCAATCACAACCGAGATGACCAGTCTGCCAACTCAGCAGTTTTAGGAGAGGACCCCAACAACTCAATATCCCAACACACAAACAAAACTTTCCCCTTTTCTCCCCTTCTGTCTTTAATACTGATCTGAAAATCATTTTTTATATTAAGCTCTATCTACTGATAAAAATGGACTGGCTTTTTCCAGCAGAGACAAAATGCCTTGCAGGAGAAATGTAATGCATTTTTTTTTTTTTTTTTGTTCAGGGGGGGAAATGAAAACACTTACCTCCTGATGTCCGTAGCCTCTCCTGTGATGGACAAACATGGTGGAGAGAGCAGGGAGTGAGATTACGGGAGATAAACAGCCTACAGGCATTGTGAAAGTTAAGCATTATAGATGCTGTGCTATCTTCTAGAAGTGGGGTTGCTTAAATCAACTGTCCTGTTCTAGGCCCTTCGTTCCCTTTCAAATGCACGGGTGCGGTGATGGAATGGCACACTTTACTTGCAAAGGCTGACACAAAACACATTACTCATAAATCTATTCTATTATTATGTCTTAGTCAGCGAAAATGCATAAAAGCAGGGGCACAATGGTACAGTATAAGACAGAGAGAGAGAGAGAGAGAGAGAGAAAGAGAGTGAC
The DNA here is from genome assembly GCF_018492685.1 of Alosa sapidissima. Lineage (NCBI taxonomy): Eukaryota > Metazoa > Chordata > Actinopteri > Clupeiformes > Clupeidae > Alosa > Alosa sapidissima. The sequence goes on along the minus strand of NC_055980.1, from coordinate 16,947,573 downwards.
AGAAAAGATGCGATTGCTGCAGAGAAAGAATGTAAGGACGTGAGTAGATTCAGATGTGACATGAAAATAAAGGACATCATTTTACATCGTCTTACATCGGACATCGTCTTTTTCTTTATTTCATGCTAAAGTTTCTCTGTCCTGAACTTTCGCACAAGAAGGCCTGCACTGGCTCTGTGGTGAATGTGCTGGTACAGGAATGTGCTGTCCCATTCATCAGGCAAGGGCAGCCACACACTGCTGCAAATCAAAGGCTCTGCTCACATCAAAAACAGGATCCACCCAGCAATGCCCCCCCCCCCCCCTCCCAAAAAAAAAAACGCCTTCTATCTGCCAACAAACACAAGCGTCTTATTTGAATGTAAATGAGATTTTTTGCATTTTTCTACAGAATGTTCATTTGGAGTTTGCTATGTTTATGTGTGTGTGGGGCAGAATATTTTGTGTGTGATGGGGTAGTGGTGGTGGTGATGGGGGGGTGTTACGTGTGCGTGTAGGAAGCAACATTTTTTGTGTCTGTTTTCTGTGTGTGCACCTTACTGTGTGTTAGTGACAGCGTGCGCTCTTCACGCGTGTGTGTGTGTGTGTACATGACTGAACAGAGTAGCCGCATTGGGAGCACACACACACACACACACACACACACACACACACTGGAAATTAAAATTCTCTGCAGGCAGCCGACCATCACAGCTAAATTGCTCCAATTGTTCTCTGATGGGGGCGTAATGAGGAGCTCAGAATGAAGATTTATCGCTAAACAAGGATATGTGACTTTCAGAGGACTTCCTACACTCCTCTTACTTTCTACTCCCCCTCAACCCCTCTCCACAACACACACACACACACACACACGCAGACCTTACTATCCTCCCCCAACACTGCCATCCATCCTTGCAGGAATCCCACCTCCACCCCCACCAACCTCATTCTACCCTCCAGTGTTGCATTCCAAGTGACCGATGACACTCATCCAAGGAAATTCCTCCCGCTCCTTTCTCTCCGGAATATTCCCGCTCGGTTCTGGACACCTCGTGATAAATAACCGGCTCTATTAGAAGGCCGGCCCGGGCCAATCCAGGCAGCGCTGAGACGAATGGACCGCTGCAGGGCCCCGTCGGCTGGTTAATTAATAATGCTCAACTATCTGCTCTCAGTCCAGCATCTGCGTGTGGTTAGCGTCTGGCCCCCCTCACTGTCTGGGCCTTGAAGTGACATGCCTGGAACGCTCGCCTCGCTCACTCACTCACTCGCCTTGCTCTCCTGTCTGCGCACACACGCATGAACGCACACACACACACACACACACACACACACACACACACACACACACACACACGCGCGATGCCAAGGTGGCGTGACCGAGTGAGCACTCATCGTTCTTCTGCAGCGCATACAAGTGACACCACAGCAGGAGGTGGCTATTCATCTCCGGACCCGCAGCATGTGTGTGGGGTGAGAGAGAGAGAGAACAGAAACAGAAGAGAGAGAGAGAGATGGATGGATGGGTGGGTGAGGTGGGTCCATACATTTTCCAATAAATCTGCCAGAAAAAAAAACAGTGCCCACAGCTCCCAAACAAAGAGTTCACCTGTCAGGCTGAGTGTCCATGACGCAACTTGACCAAAACTCTCGCTCTGCTGCTTGCAGCTGTTGTGCTGTTTACATGTTTAATGAGAGCATTTGTATGTCTGACCAGGGAATATCCGGCGACAGTAATTCTGTCTTTACAAAAGGCCATTTGGACTAATGCCATATGTCCCTTGTTAAGATTCATTGGTTAATCTACTCATTTAGTAATAATGGAAAAAGGCATGGAATGTTTCAGGAAGCTCATAGTAAAAATACAAAACTGGTTATGGCCATGAGAGGCAATTACAACGCCTTACTGTCAGAAGGACTAAAGATCAAGTATTTTGTTTTTAGGGCAATAATGCTTTGAAAATTCACACAGTACATGCAATAAACAGGAATCTGCTGCAACACCAGGACACGATAAAGGACTCACTTTTGATGTTGAAAAACATTTTTGTTATTTTTCAGTTTTTTGGGATTTACTGACATAACATATTTGGTGAGAACAACTGTATTGGGTAGATTGGAGGTGGACCTGTCATGAAATAGATATATGATGTATGATACTGTATATCAAGATGCAAGTTCTGAAGGTGAATCCTGGGAGATTCTAAGATGGCCGAGTACAACCTGAATGACTAGGGGAGAGAAATGTACAAAAAAGTATACAACACAATTTCTTTCAAACTAAGCCAACTGAAATTGAAATTGAAAGCATTTTAGCATGGCTTAAAATGACAAAGTGGGATTACTGCATGGTTATCCACAGGCAGAGGTCATGCAGTTTTTGGGTGGTTTGGTTGTAGTTGTGCTGTGAGTGGTGGTGGTATGAGTGTGTGTGTGTGTGTGTGAGAGAGTGTGTGTGTGGAGGGGGAGGGGGTAACCTAAAGGAGAACAAACTCTATAACAAAGGAAACTGTGTAATCGATCATTTAATTTCTTCTCCATTCCTTCACGCTTACATTAATTCATATGTGCCTGTGCCACCTGGAGACGCATTGCATTAACTTGCTATTTATGGCATCACTGGCTCTATTAGGAGAAAAGGAGACGCAATTCAGCCTCACACATCAACAACAGTGATAACAACAGGCTCTTTAGTGACGGTAGGTGGATCTCTTGAGTAGGTTATCTCATTTAAACGGGGATTAGAGAGGAACGCCGACAGAGCCACGCCTGTCCGTGCGTGCCTGGCCAACTCTCCCCAGCGCGAGGGGAGGGGAGGAGAACTGAGGGGAGGACAGCGCCATCGATTGCATGATCAATCTCAGGGATTTGCATTCAGTGTCCGATAAGCTGACGGAGGAGCTGCTCCAGGTCAGGCTTACATATGCAGAGGCAGACTATTGTGTGTGTGTGTGTGTGTGTGTGTGTGTGTGTGGGTGTGTGTGTGTGTGTGTGTGTGTGTGTGTGTGTGTGTGTCTGTGTGTGAGAGAGAGTGTGTGTATGTGTCTGTGTGTGTGAGTGTGTGTTGTCCAGTGGTAATGCTAAACACTTCTGCAGTATTTTGTATGGCCATTACTGCGCTAAAACAGGACAAGAAAGCGCTCTGATACATTGTTATGAAGTAGTGCAATGTTGTGTTCGGGAGCTTCACACAGTCATCCTCCACACTGCGAATGCTGTAAATATTATCTGTTTTTAAAGCATAAGTGCACTTGATCACACAGGCAAGAAAGGCTGCTTCACCCACATCAAGTGGTATCATCTTTGACTTTTTTGTTGCTTACTGTATTATTGCATACAAAATCCAGCGATTGACGACTCTCCTTTTCACCTGACTCACACTAGGTGATGGACGCCCTGTGCTTACAAGCTGGACACTGCTGCCTGAGGACATAAAATCGCCTGTGACTGAGCTCTAAAGGAAAACCAATACGTGGACCTCATAAGGGCCTCTCTGCCCACTCACTCACTCACTCACTCACTCACTCACTCACTCACTCACTCACTCACTGCCTTCATGAATTCCACAGTGAAGATCGAATGGCATTGAGCACTTCACGCAAGTTTGCCGTCAGTGACAAGCTCACGGATCTCAATGTGTTGGGGTTTTTTTTTTCTCTTTTTTTTTCCCTGCTTCTGCAGGTGGAACTTGTGTTGAATGGCTCGTTCAGAGAAGGCTTTTACATAATGCATTGGTGCTCAAATATACCCGCACGACCAGTGTGATGGCATCAGGAGCAAGACAAAGGAAAGTGGGGAAACAGAGAGGCAAGCAGACAAGGGAGACGGAGAGCATGAAGCGGGGGATTTGAGCAATGTTTTTATGGAATACATATGTGCAGCCAAGGAAAACTAAATTATAGCCTCATTTCAAATTCCTCCCCCCAGAGAAAAGCCTTCAGACAAAGTTAAGTGAACATGGAACAGAGCCTTCTGGGTAACCAAATTGACTGTCAAAATGACAAAAAGAAGAAAAAGAAAAGAAAAACAGAACTACTGCTTCCATTCACCATCTCCAAGCTCATTGTAGTGATTTAAAACACATACTTAACTAAATCAATAACACAGATACACACACACACACACACACATGCACACAATCTCATTTTGAACTAAATGAAACTGGAAACTGGAAAAAAAATGTTTTTACAAAAGGAACCCCCCCCCCCCCCCCCAATCCCCCCCATCCCCCGACCCTCACTTCCCGGTGTTCACAATACCTGAAGAAACACCAGGAGACATTTCACAATGCAAACTGACGGAAACATTTCACAATGCAAACTGTTTGAAGTCAAGAAGAGTAAAAACAGAACCAAAAGAAGAAGAAAAAAACAAACGAGTCTGTGATGAGGAACGATGAAATGAGCATGTGAATTACAGAGCTACAAAGAAACACAGAGAATAAGGGAAAGTGAGTGAGAAATAGAGAGAGAGAGAATGTGTGAGAGATAGAGTAAGTTAAGAGATAGAGTGAGAGGGAGAAAGAGAGAGAGAATGTGTGTGAGATAGAGTAAGAGTGATAGAGAAAGAGAAAAAGAGAGTGTGTGAGAGATAGAGTAAGAGGTGAGAGAGAGAGAGAAAGAGAGAAAGATAGAGTAAGAGTGTGAGGAGAGAGACAGAGTGAGAGAGAGAGAGTGTGTGTGAGAGATAGAGTAGAAGTGAGAGAGAAAAAAAGAGAGAGAGAGATGTTTTTAGAGTCACAGGATAGTGGACTGCGATGGAAAGCGCTTCTCCAGCTCCTCCACGATGGAGTTCATGTTGGGGTTTGGGGGTGGCAGCACAGCGACGCTCTCCCCAGTGTCCTCCCCCAACTGGCTCTGCCGCCGCGTCCACTGCCCCACCTCCACTGCCACCTCCTCCACTGCCGTCGGGGGGGGCCTCCTCCGCAGTCTCGGCCTCAGCAGTCTGATGCCCTGGACACAGCCTTGGGGGGCCTCTGCTTCTTATCGATCTGGACTGTACATGTTGGCAACGGACTTCTCTATGTCGGCTATGTTCTTGATGTTCTTAAGGATGCCCTTGAGCTCGCGGCGGGGCGCGTCGGGCTCCGGAGCGGGCAACGGGGGCGGTGGGGGTCGGAGCTTGACCGGCCGCAAGGAAGTGACCGCCGGCAGGGGCGGCAGCACGAACGGGGAGGCGATGAGCGGGGCGTGGGGGTTCGGGGGAGTTGGAGGGAGGCGGGAGGGGAGGTGGAGGAGGTGGCGGGGGTTGCTGAGGTCCCGGAGGAGGGGATTGGGGAGGGGTGGAGAAGGACTCGGGGGGCGAGTGGGGCGAGGGGGGAGGTTGGAGGGGGAGGTGGGGACTGGGTCGGGGGAGGTGGGGTGGGAGGAGGTGGTGGCGGGACGTCGGGCGGGTCGGGGATCATCTCCACCGTGACGGCGTAGGGCTCGGGCGTCGTTGGCGAAGCCGGCGCGGAACTTGCGGAGCGCCGGTAGGGGTGGGCTTGTGGGTCGGCGGCGGAGACGACCCGTCGATCTGGGTGACCTACGATCGACGGGGGCCCGCCTGGTGGTGCCGGGGACATGGGTGGAGGAGGGGGTGGTTGGCGGCGGCGGTGCCGGGCTGCTTATTGAACGTGGTCAGCAGGAGGTCCAGCGAGCCCCTGGATTCGCGGCTTTGCCGCTGCTTGGCCTCCAGGATGGCCTCCTGTATGGCCTGCTGCTCGAACTGCCTGGCCTGCTCCCTCACGGACAGCTTCGTCTCGATCCCCCCTCCTCCACCTCCACCCCGTCCTCCACCTCCGCCCGCAAGCTCATTCATCCCCGCGGCTCGGCCTCGACTCCTCTTCATCTGCGCCTCCCAGTGACCCTCCGAGTGGCCGCCGAGCGCCGCCTTCCTCCGCAGCGTCTCGTAGGCGTTCCCGCCGCGCAGCCTCGAGGGCAGCGTCCAGGCGTTGCCCGAGCGCCATGTCGTTGGCAGCGGGAAGCGCGACAGCACCCCCTTCAGGCGGCGACGCTGCGGCGAGTGCGTGCCGAGCAAGTCGCGCCGGCGCTGCGCCTTGCCCTCTATGCCCGGGTTGCTGAGCGTGCCGTCGTCGGCGTAGAGCGGGTTGTGCGTGGTCACCGGATGCTCGTCCGACAGGAAGGTGACGTTGCTGTTGGACTTGGGCAGGTTGTTGAGGGACGCCGTTGGGCTTGTTGCCGTGGTGGTGGTGCGTGTTGGAGAGGCTCCGTGTGGTCAACGTGCTGATGAGGTGCCGCCGGTCACCTCCCTGGATCGCACCATGATTGCTTCTGATCGCAAGGGTTAGTGTGTTTGGGGAGGGTGGAGGGGGGGAGGGGGGGAATGAAGATTTAGGGGCAGCGGGGGAAAGAGAGAAAAGAAAAAAAAGAAAAGAAGACAGAACAAAATGGCTTGAATTGAAAAAATAGACAGACAGAAAGAAACAAACAGAATGATATAGAAATGAAGGGATTATAGTTTTAGAATAGAAAAAGAAGCATTTTGGTCACTGAACAGAATATTAATTAAGAAATGACTTGGCCTTGGCCCAAACACTTAAAGCCTTGAGAGAGCCCAAATATTTGCAACACTACAACTACCAAACAGCAACAAACACCTACTTCTAGATGACACAAGTAAAAGGATTCAAAGCACACATGGGATAACTGATTGGAGACTAAACCAGCAAACCACACAGCACAAGCAAGCCCATCAGGGACCAGAGAGGACTTCAGCCTAAGCTATGCTAACACATTCCCCACCATCACTGCCCAAAACAAATCCAGTGAGGCCCTGTGGAGTACATGACTGGACAGAAGCAGGTGGTAGGGGGCTTATCTATCACAGATAGGGAAATGTGTGGCTATCGCGACTATTGCAGGCCCCTAAAGCGTCCGGCCTGAAGCGGTAGCGGAATGCTGAGTTGGCGGAGAGGCAAGGCCTAGCTGCCTGTTAGACAACACGTCCAGCTTGACCTTTTCTGGGCGACAGTCAAAGCACTTAAAAAAAGCACACCGCTATCCATACACAATGAAGCTTGGACACTGCATCACACTAAGATGGAAAACACAGGAGCAGCTAAAACAAGCCAAACAAACGAACTACTGGGATACAAAGTCCACTAACAACATACAGCATAGTATACACTATACAAGTGAAACTCGCTACGCACACACACACACACACACACACACACACACACTCACACACACACACACATCTTATTTACTTACTTAAGCCTGGTATCCATACAAGAAAAGTATGTAAAGGAAGCAAATGAAAGAAAATAATAACAAAGAACAATGATCAAAACAAGCTTATTTATGAGCTCCTGTTAAGCTATTAGTTAAAGATGACAGCAGTGATGATGGTAATGATGATGATGGTGAAGGTTATGAGTAATAAGATGGTGAAGGTGGTGGTGACGATGATGATGATGATGATGATGATAATGGGATTCGGGTGAAAGCAGAGAGGGTGGGTGAACGTGGACTGGCTGTGTGTGGAATGAGTCGCCTTTGAGTTGCTGCAAGAGGGGCACTGACAAAAGCAGGGCACACTGGCCACAATCACCACCACCATCATCATCACCATCATCATCATCAGGCTGTCCCCAAGCACCAAACCAGCAGGGACACAGTGCAGTGGTGACAGTAATCATGTTGTTTTTTTCACCCAGACATTATGAGGTCACCAGGGAGAGAGTGAGGATGATGGTGGGCGAGCAGAGCATTCGTAAATAAATAAGTCCGAGGCCTTTCTGGACGGCTCATCGTTTTGACTTACTATGAGCATGTGCGTCCACCCCACCCTGTCCCACATCGCACGGCCATAACGGACATAGATTGATAAAGACCACTTTTATTTCTTTTCATGTTTTTAACGCTACAGTGTCAGATAGGGGGCACAGATCAAGGAAATCATTAAGGACACAGTAGAGATGAAACAAGACCTACAGTAATCTGGTAACATTCATGGCGATCACCAGAAAGAGAGAAAGAAAACGTGAAAGAAAAGGAAAAAGAGAAAAAGACAGAAAGTTTGGAAGCAGCTGTAGCTGTATCTGCCCACAGACACATCTCATTAAGTCTGAAAACCAGGGCTGATCCACCAAACGGCTTATCGATAAAAATTATTTATATTTCCGTCCTGGTGGGCCCTGATGTGGAATTAATATTTCAATTATCTTAAATTGACATCCCTTTCCTCCCCAACGCACTTTCACTTTCTGAGTGAGATGGGGAATGGTGGCATGAGGGGTAATTGCATAGTATTTTCAGTGTAATAAGAAAGAGAAAGAAATAATTTCCTTACTCCAAATTGTGTTTTCATGCAATATGAAATCCTATTAATAATATAATTAATAGCAGCACATCTTCCAGGCACGGGAAAAGAGAAAGAGAGGGATAGAGAGAGAGAAAGAGAAAATAACCCTGCTGAGATATGACATAGACAGTCTGACAGACCCCCCCCCCCCCCCCACACACACACACACACTCACACACTCATGCGCCCCACCCCCCAATACCCATCGATGGAGTGTTGAAAGAGCATCATCAGCCTCTTCCTTTTAGCCAAAGAGAGGCTGGGTCTGCTTCTCAGATAACTTAAACATTTAGCTTAACTTCTGAGCAGTGTCATACTGGCACACCATCTGTGAAGAAGTGACTCAGGTTTTGCTAGCTTAGCTCAAAACTATGTCTTGCTAACGCAGCGTTTGACCATGGAGAATCAGTCAGAAATATGAATGAGGGAGAGAACGAGAAAGAAAAAAACAGGTAAGATTTAGAGAAAAAAAGAGTGAGAGTGAGAGAGTAAGAGAGAGCGAGAGAGAAGTAGAACGAAACTGAGGCTTGTGAAATGCTTTGCGGGAGTGCACCTGATGTTGCCTGCCCCAGCACAGCATGTAGCAAACAGTCATAGCTGGATGTCAACGTGTTCCTCCAAAAAAAAAGCTAGCTTGTACCCAGGAGCTTACAGTGAAACATCACCAGAGGCAATTTCTCTGGACTATCCTCTTACCTACCGTACTTCCTACACTTCTCAGAACATCCTGTATCACCAACAGGAGGTGAAAAACATCACCACTGACACTTTAATCTTCATCAAGGTTCCATTAACTAACATTAGTTAATGTAGCAATTAACACCAAAAACAACAAGCGTCACATTAATAATGCGGGAATAAAGTTAAATTCATATAATTTAGGTCAACAAACGGCTTTATTTATTCATGTTAATTAATATTAATTAATGAAACCTTAATGAATTGCATCACCATATCAGCTGAAGATAAAATTTGTACTTACATGGTGCTGTCGCCCAGCTCCTCATAGAGATTGTTGGTGGCGGCGCCCACAGATTTGCCCGTTGGCAAAACCATTTGGATCCGAGCTGTTTTCGCACATTCTGCCTGTCGCCTTCAATCACATAAGTCAAAAATTAGGAAGTGGCCAGGCATTTATATAAAGAGCACACTACTTGATGGAACATAATCACTAACTCGGATATAATATCATATTAAATTAGATTTGATTTGATTAGATTAGATTAATCTTTATAGTCATTGTGGTTATGTAAGTTGTACATTTATTAATCTAAACATTATGGATGGGATAGGGTAGTGCAACTGCAATTGTCTGGGGGGGGGGGGGGGGGGGGGTGCTGAGGTTGTTTATTCATATTCTGTTGATATTTCAGGGTCATCTTTCAATCATCCAAGCTAAAAACAAAACTCCATATAGTAACACTCCACAGAGTGTTACTATATTCTACTATTATGCAGCTTTCAGATACAACGTGACGACGGCACCGCAGTGTTCTAACACCCATTATTTCCAATGGCTTCTACTATTATGGATGAACCTAGCAGCGAGCACAAATTGCAAATCACTCCCTATCCGTATCAGACCATTTGAGTAAAATCCTTGGTATACCTTCACTTTCCCCATCAAAACTTTTCCTTCTCTCTCTCTCTCTCTCTCTCTCTGACTCAACATTAAGGGGAGGTTGCACCAGTCAGAGCACGTAGACACTGATCAAAATCTCAAATTCAGATGGTGACTCCTGTGTGTTCAAAGAAACCAATTTTCCCAGCATATTTTTTATGCGCCATCCCAGACAATAAATAATATTGCACTATTGTCTTTTTTATATATATATATATATAGCCTGAAATAGCCTGTGCAGAGGAGTGGGGTGTTGTGGTGGATGTGCTTTGAATTCTTTTTCTGAAGGAGAGTACTTAAACGTCTCTGCTATAACAATCAATGAGGACATCATACTCACTCTTTAAATCTGATGAAGTTGATGATGTTGTTGAAGAAGAAGAGGACGATAACGCCCAGAGGATGCAGGGAGGATACAAAGACAGGAAGACATTAGACTAATGAGTAAGTTATGCACAGGGTCGATATTATCACTTAACCATGCATCACAATCAACCACATAAAAAGCATAATAGCCCTATTGAAAACATCAGAGCACTTGCCAATGAGTTGAAGCTGTGCAAAGGCACTCGTAAAAAAAAAGAAGAAAAAAAAAAGAAGGGGAAATATTGCACCTACAGAGGACTCCTTTTCTATTAGAGATGGACGCGTTTCATGATCACTACACTAGCTGTGCACTAACGTGTGCAGAATGTTAAAAATGGCCCTTCCTTTGAAATGCACAACAATGATCCTCTAATATTTGTCTCGAGTGGCGTTAATTAAAACTGCTTTCACGCCATGTGAGTGCAAGATTGGCACTAAAAGGCGTTGCTACGGTGATTTATGGAGAATTAGTGGCAAGACCATGAAACTATGGAACAGGCCTCCAGAGGCATGCACATGTACGTGTGTATGTGTATGTATGTACGTGTGTGTGTTTGTGTGTGTGTGTGTGTGTGTGTGTTTGTGTGTGTGTCTGTCCATGTGTGTGAGTGTTTTCTGTATGTGTCTTACTCAAAGGACGATCCATGATCATTGCATTTCCATTGTAATTACATTACTCTACACCAGGGATTTCCAAACTGTGGTACGTATATCACCGGTGGTACACAAGCTTCCACTAGGGGGTATGTGAGATGAAAAAGGCAATGTCGGAGTGGTGTTAAAAAAACGATTTTTAAAAAAAATCTTAAGCCTATGTTCTCTTTGTTCTTTGTGTTTCATAATGTTCTTGAATTTCCCCTGGGGATCAATAAAGTATCTATCTATCTATCTATCATGTTGTTCACCCCACTGTTTTTTTAGTGTGAGAGCTCACAGACCAGTTGTACATTTTGAATTTGTTATTTGTTATCATGTAGGGCGGCTTATTAAACATGATGCCTGGAATGTTTGGGAACAGCTGCTCTACATGGTGGTATATGGCAATCCACTTAATATTCAGGTCAGCTTGGTCATGACTGGAATTTGATTGAGCATGTCATCTCTTGAATCCCATGTGGATTTGCGAGCATGTATTTGTGTCGGTGTATGGGCACATATATCTATCTATAGCACCCCACTTTTGTCTCTGTGGTTGGCAAAGCTGAGTAAATATGTGCTTGTGTGTGTGTGTGTGTGTGTGTGTGTGTGTGTGTCTGAGTTGTGTGTGTGTGTGTGTCTGAGTTGTGTGTGTGTGTGTGTTGTGTGTGTCTGTGCATGTGTGTGTGTGTGTGTGTGTGTGTGTGTGTGTGTGTGTGTGTGTGCGTGTGTGTTGTGTGTTTGAGTGTGCACACATCCATGTCTCCACAATCCCATACACGTGTGTATCACCTTGTGTATCTATGCATCAGTGTGGCGGTGGGTGGCGGCGTGTGTACTCACTGTCTGTAGGTGAAGATGACAATGAGGATGGCGGGGATGCAGCAGAGGATGATGATGATGGCCAGGGCCAGGAGCGCGCCCTCCGTGTAGCCCACCGTCTGCACCGACTTCTTCACGCTGGCCACCACGTCTGGTGTGCGGATCTCCAGGATACGCCCGCCGCGGCCCAGGTATGGCTGGAACTCCTTGTTGATGTCCAGTAGCTTCCCGTCCAGAAACCTGCACAACAAGTCAAGTCAAGTCAAGTCAAGTTTATTTATATAGCGTATTTCATACACAGGGGTAATTCAATATGTTTTACATAAACAAAAGCAAAGAATACTAGTTAATAAAAGCATAAAAGGGCAATAGTTAAAATAGTTTAAAAAGTAAAGTACCTAACATAGAATAACTAAAAAACAAGTTGAATCAAGTCTACACAAGGTAGAATACTGTAATTAAAAGACAGATTCGAAATTTGTAACTCAGTGATATCAGGAAGTGCATTTGATCCCTTAGCAGACATGTGCCCACACAACATCATTTAGCAACAACACTGTCAACACTGCTCAAAAATTTGACCTGTGTACCTTAAGAAAAAGGGAAAATGTGTGACTTCATACATCAATACTTTAATAAGGGTCACTAAATGCTATCCTCAAGTAAGTGTGAATCAAGACTAAAGAGCTCAGTGATCAAGGAGAGATTTTGTGGCTCATAATTCACATGACACAAATGGTGACATGCTTCAAGTCCAATTGCTAAAAACATCACACAGTGCAGGAGCAATTACGGCAATTACAGAGATCCATCATTTCGATCTGGAGTGTGATCTACTGTGACTTCACTATGGGCTCTATGATCGATGAATAAATGACCCTGACGGATCTTGAATTAGCAAAAATCGGGCCAATGTCAACCCACATTTACATCACTGTTTGTTAGACTGTAATTCCTATCTATCTTTCCCCTCATACACACTTGTTCGATACATAAAACAATTATGACAGAGGGGGAAAATTGCTGTTTTCCTTCCAAGTCTGCTCCCTGCAGTTTTGTGTGAAGCACATCTAATTCATTTACTAACAGTCAGGCAGTTTACAGTTGGCAAACATTGCCTGCGATGACATCAGGGAAGCCTCAGATACTATTTTTATTCTAATAAATTCTGCCTCTCCAAGTCAACAAATAACATTTTAGCGCTAAGAAAAGATCTAGGGGGCGGCCCTTACATGCTGAGTGGCGCACCTTGGAGTGCTGTTGTTTGCTGAGTGGTTTTAGGATCGGGGTGTAAACAGCTAACAGTGCCCTCACCAAGGAGAGCTGCCACTATATTGGCATAACGTGGAGGGCAAGTGAGTGTGGGGATTTTTATGGACCTGGTGTCTGTCTAATGCTGCATTCCAGACGACTCGGAAGTCAGAAATGTCCTAGTTAGAATCTCCCAATTTCATTCCAGACAAACTCTGAGGTCAAGAATTCTGGCATCCTACTGGGAAAAAGTACAATGGAACCCCACTTCTGAACTTGTGGGGAAGTCGATCTACCCCAACTTCAGGGTTGGAACTGAAGTCCAACCTCCGACGTCTGAGTTGTCTGGGATGCAGCATAAGTCAAAACCTTCAGCAGGCAGGCATGTAAGGAAGAGAAGCAGGGAGCTCCACCATAGTGACTACCTGTGTCAGTGAGAGTCAGATGACATTTGTCGTCTAATGTGCCAGTATAAGCCAAGGAGTCAGTCCCACTAGTGCAAGTTACAAGCAAGTCTCAAGTCCTAACCATCAAGTCTCAAGTAAGTCTCAAGTCCTAACCATCAAGTTTCAAGTAAGTCTCAAGTCCTAACCATCAAGTCTCAAGTAAGTCTCAAGTCCTAACCATCAAGTCTTAAGTAAGTCTCAAGTTCTAACCATCAACTCTCAAGTAAGTTTCAAGTTCCCACTGTTGTGAAAATCAATCAAGTCAAGTTGACATAGTTTGTGTGGTAAAGGACAATGAAAGGCGAGAGTTTTAACAATGACATGAATGAAAGAAGTAGAGGAGAAAAGGCCAAGTCTAAGAGAAGATGAGGAAGACGAGACATCAGGAGTGAGTGAGCGGAGGATGAGAGGAGACAAGCGGGACCCAGAGATTGTATGATGAGGAGGAAAAGAGGGGACCAAAAGATCAAAAGAAAATGGAGATTGTTAAGATGAAGGGCACAGATAATGTAAGACAGAGAGAGCAAGAGATGGATGGTATGGAAATGAAAGAAGGAGAGAAAGAACGTAGGAAAGATGAATACAGAACAGACTATGACTTAGCCACCCACTTGTAGAGCTCCTGACGGGACAGCGCGCGATTGGTCAGGGGGTCGATGGCGTACACCATGAGGTCTGACTTGGAATAGTCTTCTTGCTCAAAGCTGTCTCCATAGCGACGAGGCCCGATGGACTCCACGACCACTTTAGCGCCGGGGATCTGGTCTTGAACGTAGCGCTCTAGAATCCTGCCGGAAACATTTGGACAGAGAAGAGGGAGAAAGAGAGAATGAGTGGGGAGGTAAAGAAAGACCCTTCAGGAAGCACAATTAAAGAGAGAGTGAGAGAGAGAGAGAGCGAGAAAGACAGAGAGAGAGAGAAATAGAGAGAGAAAATACAGCCTAGCACCTCTTTCTTTTGGGCTTTTCTGCTGAATTCATTTGCACATTTTTACACTTTTAAAAAGCCATGCTTTCCATAAACAAATGAATTTGATACAAACTTCCATTAGTGAGGGCCCTGGAGTTTTGACGGAAGAAAACACAACCCCAGATGTCAAACCTCAGGATGTTTGGAGCATTTCTTGTGAAGATAGTGTGAAAATGCCGCTTTTCTGGCATGTTGAATGATTGCTGCGGACCATGAATAGTGGACCATGAACAGAACATTGAGTGTGTTTGTGTGCACACGTTCAGATTCACAAATATTTCACACATACACTGCCTCATAAGATGCTTGTTCCTCCACTTTGTATTCCCCCTCATACACAGCAAGTGCTTTTAGCGTGCGTGTGTGTGCACATGTGTATGTGTTATCTTGTCTGTGTGTAGTAGTTATTCTTATGAATGCGGACCATCCCAGGCACTGAGAGAGAGAGAGAGACCCTGGGCATTCACACACACACACACACACACACACACACACACACACACACACACACACACAAAGCCACACACTCGCCAGTCTTGTAGTGCCATAGCACACACACATGGCCTAGACCCTCATTACCCAACCCTGTCCTCTTGTCAGCCCACCAGGACAGCTCCTCAGGCCGAGGGCTCCAGAGGGGAGAGTGTCTGGGACCCAAAGTTGTCATTCGGGGGGCAAAAAAAAAAAACGACAGCGATGGTCTCGGAAAAGAGAGACGAGCGAAGGGAGGTGGGGAGATGGATTGGAAGAGGGAGACGGCTGTGATGAAGTGAGTTTGGCACTTCAAAGCGAAAATGTCCTTGTCTCTCGCAGTAGGTGTCTGATACCCTACAACCCAACACACACACACACACACACACACACACACACACACACACACACACACACACACACACACACACACACACACACACACACACGCAAACGCACACACACACACCCTCGCTCCACGGCTGTATCATCCACACTGCTGCGGCCGCCACCCCAACACTGCACCACCACGATCCCATCTGCCCCCCAGTGAGGCTGGCAATCCCTGCCAATTACCTGCGGAGATCTGGATATTCCCTTGGCCGTGAAAAAAAAAGGGTGTGAGAGAGAGAGATTCTGAAAAAGAAGAAGAAAAAGAAAGCGAAAAAGGAAAAGAAAGAAATGACAGAGAGGCCGAGCAGGAAGAATGAGAGAAAATGACAAGGGAAGGAAAAGAAGCAGAGAGAGAAAGAGAGAGAGAGAGAGGGAGAGAGAAAGAGAGAGAGAGAGAGAGAGAGAGAGAGAGAGAGAGAGAGAGAGAGAGAGAATGGAAGCCACGAGGGAGGGGTAGAGCCGAGACGAGATTGATGGCTTTCCCTCTCAGGGGGTTGGGGGGAGAGTGGCTGTGGAGAAGAGTGGAGGAGTGAGGGTGTGTGTGTGTGTGTGTGGTCTGTGGTCTGTGGTGTGTGTGTGTGGTGTGTGTGGTCTGCGGTGTGTGTGTGGAAGTGTGTGTGTGTGTGTGGTGTGTGTGTGTGTGTGTGTGTGTGGTGTGTGTGTGTGTGTGTGTGTGTGGTGGTAGTAAGGACAGAAGACTCCAGCGACAAGCGATGGCTGGCTGTCTGTCCGTCCACACAGCTGAGCCACCATCCCACCACCCCCTGCAGTTAAGATGGAGTTAAGATGGAGGCTTTTTTAGCAGCAGGTCACTGGTTCAGTTGGTGTAGGTGGTGGTGGTCGGGGGTGGGTGGGGGGGGGGGGACCTGTCAGTCCACAGTTGGCACATGGCAGTGTGTTTTGCCAGTGTGAAACTGGCACAGCAAGGGGCTCTCGTCCACACACAGCAGGAGGCAAAGGGTACCAGACTGACGGGCACACCGGGGCAGCGTGCCAGGCGCTCGAGAGCTAACCACTCCGCCCCGCTTCACACGCCAACGCCTGTTTGCTGATACACGCTGTCAGAAGCCACACTGAGACTGTTCAAGAGACCATGGCTTTCCCGCTCTACTTGGTTTTTGTTTGTTTGTTTGTTTTTTTACGGTGGCTTGTTGTTTCACTTATATTATGTTTGATGACATCATATTTAGCCGATGCTTACATTCAAAGTAACTAATAGCAGCATCTTAAGACAATAAACATTTCTATAAATTCATTGTAAGAGCTCCCAAGATATTGAATCTCTGATAGTGGTGCTTTTTGGCTCCTTAATCTGACAGTTGAGCCACAGGAACATGGGCCTCAGCATTGCAAGGAAGAGGAATGTCGGCTCTATATATATTTCTAATTCATTCCATGCATAAAAATGTACTCTGCGTCAACCCCAATATATGCTTTAGAGAGCTCCTGCTGTTCAAATAACTTTCTGGGCACACATGAAGCTCTCCATCTGCCTAAGTACAGGGGAGCTCTGAGTGAACAGGTTCCATGGGAGTGTGTGTGTGTGTGTTTAATGAGAGTCTGTTTGTGTGTATATATATATATGTGTGTGTGTATGTGTCGGTGTGTGTGTGTGTGTGTGAGAAAGAGAGAGAGAGAGAGAGAGAGAGAGAGAGAGAGAGAGAGAGAGAGAGAGAGTATATGTAAGTGAGTGTGTGCGTCTGTGTGTGTGTGTGTTTGTGTGTGTGCATGTGTGTACGCGTGTGTGAGAGTGTGTGTGTGTGTGTGAGCGTGTGTGTGTGAGTGTCTGTGTGTGTGTGTGTGTGTGTATGTGAGAGAGAGAGAGAGAGGGAGAGAGAGAGAGAGAGAGAGAGAGAGAGTACAGTATATGTAAGTGTGTGTGTGCGCCTGTGTGTGTGTGTGAGTGCGCGCGCACATGTAATATGAGATGGGGACCCACAAGAGCTGGAGCACCACCCTCAGCGTTTAAGCCTCTGTGAAGCCCGCGCAGCAGGGTGCCTGTGTTTGATCTGAGGAGAGAGGAATCAAACAGGCCCCTTTGATTTGGACGTTTCCCCAGTGTCCAGGGAGGTCCAGGCAAGGCAGACATGGAGCTCATGTGCGTGGTGGTGGAGCACAGGCCTCCCAGACAACATGGCTATTTTTTTCTACAGGTGCTGAATGTTAAGTGCTAGTCTCCCGGCGTTTCACGCTTGCTACGTGACTGAGTCTGCGATGAGGACTTGCGACTTGGGTTCACTGTCCACAGCACAAAGGATCGTGGCTCACTGATGAGCCACGGTTCTGCTTGAGTTTATTTCTGATAAAAAAAATGGGTTTTCCTTGTCCCCCTTCACCTAGCGCTTGCTTTAGAGGTGGCACAGGCTCTAGGTTCTGTGAAGTGCCTTGAGGCAATCTCAATTGTTTTGGCACAATATAAATAAATTGAATTAAATTGAAGTGCACTGAACTGAACTCGGTTTAGGACTGCTCGGCTGGAGTCTGGGCCAACCAATGTTGGTGTTTTGAGGCTACTGGGGGCTGTTTAGCAGGCAGACGTTGAACTAATGCTGGGAACAGACAACCTGATTGTGAAACTATGGCAATCATGGAAATCCAAGGGAGCCATCGTTAGTTGTGATATTTAGTTGTGGCAAGAATTGTTACGTGTGTTTGGGTGACTGAGGTGAATCCTTTGAGATTCTTTCCATTGTTGACACAATCCATATTCAATCAGACATGTTTGATGTTATCTTGACCGGTCAGTTCTATGGTTGCCATGGTTTGTATTCATGACATTAAACAGTCGACAGCTCAGTTGTTATGTTTGTGATCGTCACTATGGTAACTCCCAATCCCAATCTATCATGTATGATTGAATAAATCTG
>NC_055980.1:16927278-16929242 GCF_018492685.1 Alosa sapidissima | reverse complement strand
GTCCCGGGAGAACACGAACGAGAGAGAGAGGGAGCGAAAGAGAGAGAGAAAGACTAAGAGCGAGAAAGCAGGAGAGAGAGAGAAAGCAGGAGAGAGAGAGAAAGGGTAGCAGAGTGAAAGAAGTGGAGAAAGGCAGAGAGAGAGAGAGAGAGAGAGAGAGAGAGAGAAAGAAAGAGAGAGAGAGAGAGAGAGAGAGAGAGAGAGAGAGAGAGAGAGAGAGAGAGAGAGAGAAAGACAGAGAGAGAGAGAGAGAGAGAGAGAGAGAGAGAGAGAGAGAGAGAGAGAGGGCTGCCCTGCCCCACACCAGTCATTAACCCAAATGAGATGTTTTCAATATGCCTGAAGAGCCACTCCAAGCTACTTGACTAAATACCGGCCGCCCTGAGACCATATATTAAAGGCTGCTCACCGCTCAAGGTTTACGCACTGGCATTTAATTATCAGGGCCACACTGGTTTGGGATACTAAATAGTACAGAGGGCAAATGCTGGCAATGTGGGAGGATTCAGGAAACATTTTTCCATCAAGGAATAAAAACTGCGAGAGGTCTGCATAGGGCAGGCGTTGTACACCTGTATGTTGTGTGTGTGCAGAAAGAGAGATGTAGAGTTAGTGTGTGTATGTGTGTGTGGTGTGTGTGTGTGTGTGTGTGTATTTGACCACAGCTTTGATTGACACTGCTACACTATGAAAGCTGCATAAAAATGCTACACACTCACCCATCAATACACACACACACACCCCTTTTGTTTTTCACTCCTAAGACAACCCATAAAAAAAACAACCCATAACAACATTCACCAAAAGAAACAAGTCCTGTGGGAGAACCTAATCATTTTGAGTCTCTCTGTCTGTGTGTGTGTGTGTGTGTTTGTGTGTGTGTGTGTGTGTGTGTGTGTGTGTGTGTGTGTGTGTGTGTGTGTGTGTGCGCACGCGCGCGCGTGTGCAAGTTGTTGTTTCCTCCCACAGGGTTGCTGGATCACATAAACTAATTATCATGGAGGCCTCCAGTCGTCCTGAAGAGAGTGGAGGAGACGTCTGTTCCGGCTACTGAACTCAGCCAACCAACCAGGCGCCTGTCCTCATCTGCCCCAAGCCCCCCACCACGTGCCCTCTCCGTGTGCCCGCTCCAGTGCCCGCTCCAGTGCCCGCTCCAGTGCCCACTCCAGTGCCCGCTCCTGCTGATGCTCCAAGTCCACCATTCCAAGGCCTCTTCTTTCATTCTCTCTTTCTTTACCCACCTTTCTCTCTCTCTCTCTCCCTCCATCTCTCACTCTGCGCCTCCTTCAAAATACTATTTAGAGGAGGGATTGGAAAGTAGATTAGGCTAAGCTACGGACTGAGCAGCTTCTGACTCAAATCCGGGCTGTGGAATCCCCCCCCCCCCCTTCCCACTCTCCATCTCCCCACACACCCACGCGTTCTGCCCCCCCCCCCCCAGTTGACGTTACAGGTCCACGACACTCCTGAGGAGAACAACCTTTGACCTCTCTGGGGACAGAAGGTGGCTCTGTGAGTGGCAGGAGCTGTGAGATGGTAATGGCCCTCGTCTCAAGATAGAATGGATAATCAGCACGGTGGGCGAGAGGCTTAGACTATGAAGCCTGCATGACTATCAGGACTGAACCAGTGAGGAGACATACATACACTCAGACGCAAAGACACACACACA
Source organism: Alosa sapidissima (assembly GCF_018492685.1). Taxonomy (NCBI): domain Eukaryota; kingdom Metazoa; phylum Chordata; class Actinopteri; order Clupeiformes; family Clupeidae; genus Alosa; species Alosa sapidissima. The sequence continues at coordinate 16,927,570 of NC_055980.1, read as the reverse complement.
CAGACACACACACACACACACACACACACAAACAAACACACAACCCTACACTGCAAGCAAGTAAGCCAGATCAGACCGTGCGTGTCAAAGTGGCTTTGCTCCCGTCTGGACATGCTAATTAGCCACATTCCTACTAATTGGCTAACGATGACTTAATGAGGACTATCAAGGTCTGAGCTCCTGTGGGCAAACTGGAACACCTCACAGGCCGAAAGGCACTTACGGCGCACCGGTAGCCTACGCCGGCCCCCACTTCCTCATCCAGCCACTCTTACGGCGTACCTGTAGCCTG
>NC_055980.1:16907278-16917278 GCF_018492685.1 Alosa sapidissima | reverse complement strand
AACTCCAAATTGCTCCAGGGAGACTGGCCCCTGCAATTGGCAATCGGTCGCTTTGGATAAAAGCATCAGCTAAATGCTTAAGTCAGTCAGCTAAATGCATAAGTAAGTACTGCATTGCTATTGCATAAAGATCACTCCAAGAAGCCCTTTCCCTTCAGTGTGAGACGAATGTCTCATCCTACCCTTTATGACTAGAATTGATTAGATGAGCTGTTCAGGCAACACTGAGCTGTGGGTATATATTGTAGAACACAGAGTGGTAAGACGTAGAGCACCAAGCTAATACCCTGAGATGCTCAAGTCCTGATTTCACCCTCATTGAGAAGGCCAGCACCATTTTGTCTAAACACTCTTCACACACAACACAACCCAGAGAGTCGACGGGAACTGCTGGCAGAAGACCCAGGGCAAGGCTGCCAAATGGCAATTCGTTGTGCTCTTTTTTTTTTCACGTTTGGCACCAATGTCGAACATCAATAAGAGGGGGTTGCGGGGATGATTTCATTAGGAGAAATTACGAAAAAAGTCAGTCACTTAATTTAGAGTCTCTGGTTACCCCCTTTTTGTATCGACTAAAGGCTTGCACAGGCCTGTAATTAAAATGATGGGAGAACTGATGGCTGTCAATAATTGGCCTCGGAGTACAAGGCGGAGAGTAAAGCCTCATTATTGCTCAGTGTGAAAAATTGATACAAATACGGACAAATCCATTCTCTGCCATTACTTCGTCCACTCTTTTGGCCGTTCACTTAAATCTTACAAATATGGACAAAACTGAAAAACGTAAGAAACAAATGTTTCCATTTATGCATGAAAAGGGAGCAGGAACTAGGCAACAGCAACAATTTGATGCCCTGAATGCCAGCGATATTGCAGAAATGTGAGATAACTCTCTCAACGTCTACGTTTTCAAGGCAGAGGCACGGATTCTGTGGTAAACAACATTACAAAAGCCACTGACAAGGTAGGAAGGGGGAGTGTTAGGGAGAGTTCCAAGGACCACAAGTGTCACCACCCTCCCCCCCCCCCCCCAATTTTCTATGACATTGGGTGACATATTGAGTGATGGGTGATGCATTGGTTATGAATGATCACTTCTTTAGCATATATGGGTGTGTGTGTTCCTGTGTGTGTGTGTGTGTGTGTGTTCCTGTGTGTGTGTGTGTGTGTGTGTGTGTGTGTGTGTGTGTGTGTGTGTGTGTGTGTGTGTGTGTGTGTGTGTGTGCCTCATGACGGGCTTGTTGATGGAATATCAAGGTTTGCTGGGGAGGAGAATGAGGAAACATGGTTTTGTTGTGGCTGAGCAGGGAGGTGGGGAGGTGGCACAATAGCATAGTGGCGAGGATAAAAAAAAAGAAATCAAGGGCATGCACAGAAAAAAAGAAAAATCCAATTCTGAGTTGACGCAAGAAAGGTCAAAAAGTCCTATTCGCTGGATGCTACACACCTCAGGAGAAAGAAATCACGACACTTCACTTCACTGAGAAGACAGATGAGTCACACATGCATTGATATGTTGATATTGTTTCTTATCACCACATGGTGCCGCCACCACAACCAATCACAGCCATAGTGATATCTGCTACTAAACGCCACTCTCACTTGTGCCAGATTGATTAAGTACTCAATATAAGATCATTCATAATCAGCATAGTGAGTCCTTTATACTGTTACATAGACAATACTGCACCTACAATTTGGATTAGTGTGTGTGCGTGTGTGTGTGTGTGTGTGTGTGTGTGTGTGTGTATGTGTGTGTGTATGTGTGTGTGTGTGTGCGTGTGTGTGTGCATGTATGTGTGTGTGTGTGTGTGTTGAAATGTCACTCTCATGTGTGCTGGAATGAGTATCAGGGCGGTGGACTCACTTCAGCTTTTGGCTCTGCAAGATGAGGTGGTGAAAAATGGTAAGGCTGGGATGGGTCTTTCTTTTGCTCAATTAGTGGTAATCTGCCCTGCTAGCAAGCACACACACACACACTAAATGCCCCCTCAAATGCCCCGATCTCAAGGCTGGCACAAGTTGATGAACAGACCCCTGCGTGCGCACACATACACACATATACACACACACACACACACACACAGTGTGTCTCCTGTACAACTCGTGCCGCGTGCCGTGAGCATTGGGCGTCTAATGAGGTCCGTTGAGCCCTGAGCTCGGCGCCATCATCCGCTTCCTCGGTTTCAGGACCACGGCCAGCTCCACATCCTGCTCCACGGCAACATTAATCCCAGGCTCAGGGAGCAAGAGAGAGAAAGAGAGGAGGGATGGAAAGAGGGAGAGAGATAGATGGAGCGAGAGAGAGAGAGAGAGAGAGAGAGAGAGAGAGATGGAGAGAGAGAAAGAGATGGAAAAGGAGGCCTAGGACTGTCTCATCATCAGGGTGCTCGTAACGGGGAGAGTAATCCTAAACGATCAGACTCCTGCAGTAACCTTCCAGTAACTCTAAACTTAAGACATGTCATGCAAACAACAGCAACAGCAACAAGAACAACAATAAAAAGAAAAAAAAAAAAAACTAAGCACGATGGCTGACAATTGACACTATTCCTTTGCAACCTTGAGACTTGCGTCATGAATAGACCATGGCCGAGACAGGACCTTATTCCTTTCCTTCACAACACAAAACAAACTGCATGTGAGTGGCTCAGGAGAAGACTTTGTGTTCTCAATCTTGCTGAAGAGACTACCATGCAAAAAATATAACTAAATAAAATATGACTGAATAAACAAGCCTGTGAACAAAGGACCTCCTTCCTGGAAACAGTTCAGAGATATTTCAGAGGGAAATGTGGCGGTTTGGAAGGATGGTGAAAGGAAACAAGCCTACAGCTCAACAAAAATGTATTTTGCATAAAGTACACCACATTTGAAAGAGCAGCATCCCAGACTAACAAAACAACTTGGGTATCATCACACTCAACCTCTGTGTGAGTAGCATTGTCAAAAATATCTTTTTTTTTTTTTTTGCTGAGATAATTTCAGACACTGGGCCAAGCAAATGCCGGGACAAACACCACCATACCTGTGAACTAAATAATCAACTAAACATGTGCCAGCAGGAGAAAACAGGAGAAAGCCAACAACGACAATAACAACAACAACAACAACAAATATAAAGACGAATCCTCGGGAGGTGGAGCTCGGCACGGCTTGAAATCCTCCTCTTTTAATGAACCAAACCAGGAAGCAGGCCAAAGCTTTTCTCTCTAGCAGATTGTGCCTTCCCGGCACCATCTACGCCTACAAAACAATATTATACCCCCACGGAGCGGAGTGTATCTTCATACTGTATAATATATATTTCAGGCACACTGTCATTGCCGCCGCCGCTGCTGCTGTTAAACCCTATGGTAGGGTGTTTGTGTCGAGCTAGAGGAGACAAGTAAGTACATGCTGGGCTTGGGCCAGTAGAGAGCAGATACAGTTACCTACAGGGAGGCGGTGCAAGCGGATTTCTCCAGGAAACGAGGATGTGGTATGAACGATGCTGCTGTAGCACAGCTGTCAGACGCCGACTCGGGAGAGGGGGGGGGGGGGGTAAGGTCGAAAGCCAGCTGGCACTGGTGTGACTTTTGATGAAATGTCAGAGCTGCCCTTTCAGGTGGCCTGCTTAATTACGGCAAAAGCGCGGTGCTAATTCACCGCGACCAAAAACCTAATGAGGCCTCGGGTTCCGTCCGCGACACATTAACATGGTAATCCTGTGATTCCGGAGAGAGTGGAGATATCTTGGCAAAAGGAAATTAATTTTGAAATTGTATTTGCATTTGATGTCCGGTGTGTGTGTGTCTGTGTGTGTGTACGTGGTTGTGCGTGTGTGTCTGTGTCTGTGTGTTTGCAAACGCACATGTGTGCTTATTCCTCCTGTGTTCAATGTCACAGTAGGTACTGTGGTCCACACACACACATAGAGGGCCACTGATATTTTTCTCTAAGAACCTTCACACAGACTGTTTGCTTCTTCCTCTACGCTTTTCCCCCCACCCCCCACCGCCACCCCCACCCCTAGACAGCGCTAAAAGCCTTTTGGATGCTTTAAAGGTTTTGCTTGCGGATTAGGAGCTGACCTTTTCAAACTGTTTGGGATCACTACCGCTGGCAACCAGGTACCACACTGAGTGTGTCCTCCGCAAACAAGAGAGAAAGGTCAACCAGTGTGCTCCTGAACTCGAGAGGTAGGGAAGGGGAGGTGGGCGCTCTCTAATGGACACACACACACACACACACACACCGGCACGCAACCCCGCCCCCCACAAGCGCGCACACACACACACACACACACACACAGGCATACATAAGCAAACACACACACATGTACCCCTCCACAAGCCCACACACTCACAGGCACACACACACACACAAACACACGCACCTCCCCACAAGCACACACATTCACAGACGCCCACACACACAGGCATACATAAGCAAACACACACACACACACACACACACACACACACACACACACCCAAGCAGACGGCAATACGAAAGCAGCATCGCATACACACACACAACAAAAACACACACACATTTCTCCCTCTGCAGGAATGCATTAATGATAGTGTGTCATGCATTATGTATGCATCGGAGAGGGATATGGAGGTGCGGTTGCGACTCGGAGAGCGGATCTAACAAACATGGATTCAATTTTCCTGGGCATTAGGGGCCGTGATAAAGTGATTTCAACACCCCTTTTTCAGAGTGAGTGGATTGGGTAATCGGCTTCCTCCTTCTCTCTCTCCCAGATGTGAGCAAGACACTGATAGGCATGCCTGCCCGGACAGGGGACAAAACCAGAAGACGCATGTGTAGCAGATCAGATAATAAGCCTTACCAGCAGCCAACTAGCAAAGTAGCAAGGTTTTTTATTTACAATAAACAGTTACTGTAAATGCATTATTTTTTTCCAGCAGGTTTATAAACAAAGGCATCATTTCACTAGAAATTGGTCCTGTAAGCCAGTGCTTACAGAAGTAGTTGAATCAACCACTGAATTATGATGCAGGACTAAACAAGACTTCACTCAGGTGTGTCGCAATATGATAACAGCATAATAAGGTACAGTAGGGGGAACGAGCTCTGCAACAATGACATGCCAGAGAGACACTCCAGCAGAACACATGAAAGGAGATCACAAAACAGTCCTTCCACCTTGCGACTGAGGATCTTGTCTGCTCCCCCTTGCTGTCACTTTCTCTCTCTCTCTCTCTGATGTTTTTTTTCTTCATTTTTCTTTTTCTCTTGCTCTCCAATCAATCTCAGGGGGGGTGCTTAAAACCAGATTAGCAAGATATGAGCGCTACATTATTTAAGGAGCCATAAATATTTCACGGAGAAACCGCGCCGCGAGGCAACAAAGCAGGCAAGGCAGCCCCCGATAAGCAAGCGGGACTTGATTGAGACGTCAGGAGACGACAAGGGAAAGCCACGTAAGGGTGACTAGAAGCTGGGGAAGCGATTGGGGGGGGGTGGTGGGGGGATGGGGGATTGGGTCTGACGCGATCTCATCAGACCTCGGCCCGGGAGCTTAATCGTTTATCTAGGGTGGGGATGGGGGGGTGAGTGAGAGAGAGCGAGAGAGAGAGAAAAGAGAGAGAAATAGAATGAGAGAGAGAGAGAGAGAGAGAGATGAAATCACCATTGCTCTCATCTGGAGTCAGTGCATCGAGCCCCACAAATGGTCGAAGGGTTTGTCAGCAAAAATAACAGATAGTGGCCTGGATACGGCGCAGGTCTGGGCCATATCTGGCACAGCTCCGCTCCACACCCGAGAGCTGCTATCTGGAGCTGCGTCTGCGGGCCCCCACGGGGGTACGGCTCCATGGCTGATTGGTTGACGGAGTCCAGACTAATTAGGGGACGTTGAGATGCGCGTACCTCCACAATCCCCCGCTGACCTCTGCGCTACTGAGCACCATCGTTTCCTGCCAGGAAAACCGCTTCTCATCAAGATCACGGGAGGCACTACAAGTAAGTGAGTAACCTCAGATCTTTTGGCATGCAGGGCAGACAACATCCCATCAACAATAAGTGTTTTTTTTTTTGTTTTTTTTTTACTTCATATGGCCTGACATCATTCATTGGCAGCAGTAACCTTGAAAGCACTTATTATATTCCGGAGGAAGTGATTTCTTTTCAGAAGACGTGTTTTTTATAACATCGCTGTTAATATTTTAGGGCCTTTGTGAGTCACTGGGCTTCTGGAGCTCCGTATTTAACAGACTTCATCAAACTCCTGTGCGTGCCGCCATTTGAGCGCTCCAGCCAGCGATTCATTTGGGTAAAAATAAGCAATGAGATATCAGGTGCCCACATATTTCCCGTCCAGCAGATCTGCCCAGCTGTTCCAAACACAGCACTTATTTATTAAAAAAAAAAAAAAAAAAAAAAAAAAAAAACTTCTCTAGTCCAAGTTCTGAGCCGGGGAATGGTTGGCAGAATTGTGAAATTAAACAGCTTGTGCACTAAACAGCTTGAGCACAAACCAAATACAGCATACTGTGAAGAATCACGTTTCTGTTAAATTAGACATTAGAGGTGGTGTGCTCACTTTTATAAATCCAACACTCTGGGGATGGTAACAACAGCACAGGGTAATGTCATGGAGACCATGCTGGATGACAATCTTGGACTCATTTCTAAGTTCTTAAAGTGGATCATTCACTCTATGGTATGTGAAACCAGTGTAGCCTATCTACTTCTAGAGAATGCTTGAACCTTTATCTAATCATGAAACACACACACGTGTCTCTCAACATGATTCAAACAACACATTTCCCTGTCAAGTGTTACGTTTTGTCCACCTGTTTCGTAAACAACGGCCTGTTGACCTTTCACATCTGCCTGACACTTTCATATCTCCCCTCAGTCGAGCTTTCATCACCGAGGCGGTGGTGCTCGACTGTTACTCTCTTCTGCTGAGGTGTGGTGGTGCAGACGAGGAAGGGGAGCCATGTTTGTTGAAGTCTTTAATAAACAATGATATGCAAATAGACTATTTGTTTTGTTTTCCTGACCGCGTGCTGTGGACCCAGCAACTGCTGGGGGCGACAAATATTAATCCAGCAGGTGGCTCTACATAAGTGACTCCCCCTCCCCAACACACACACACACACACACACACACACACACACACACACACACACACACACACACACCACACACACAGGGGAGGGTGTCCCAGTTCCCTAATTACAACGCACAGTGTGTGTGCGTGAGAGAGACAATGAATGAATGTGTGTTTGTGTGTGTGTGTATGTGTGTGTATGTGAGTATAAGATTGAGAAAGGTGAAAGAAAGTGTGTGTGAAAGTGAGATGCTGAGAGAGAGAGACAGAAAGAGAGTTGTGTATGTACGGTATGTGTGTGTGTGTGTGTGTGTGTGTGTGTGTGTGTGTGTGTGTGTGTGTGTGTGTGAGTGTGTGTGTCTGTGTGTGTGTGTGTGTGTGTGTGTGTGTGTGTGTGTGTGTGTGTATGTGTGTGTGTGTGTGTGGGTGTGTGTGTGTGTGTGTGAGTGTGTGTGTTTGAGAGAGAGAGAGAGAGAGAGAGAGACTGTGTGTGTGTGTGTGTGTGTGTGTGTGTGTGTGTGTATGAGTACCTCCATGCGAGGCAACAGGAGAGTGTGTGAACCCCTCCTGTAGGGAGGCTAATTAAGCCTGGATACTGGGGAGGCCCTAAAGCGTGACGGATGGCATTTACATCACGTGTCCAGCTCACGCTACACAAACCTAAAGAGTGACACTCCAGGGACAGTATAACTCAAGGGCCTCGGGGACACGATGGACCCAGGGAAGCATGGGTGACTCCCTCCTCCAGGGGTGGGTTTCGAGTGTACTTTCTCCGATGTATTGTGATGTACTTTTGAGGGGTTGGGTGCTGCTACATACAGCCTGGCATAATAATGTGGCATCTAATCGCTGCCCTTGCAAAGACCCATACACTGGATGCTTAGGTAAGTAGCATCTCTCAAGAGAGAGTGGTGTGTACATGCTTGTGTGTGTGTGTGTGTGTTTCAGTAAAACAGAGAGTACATTAGAGAGCGAAAGGTTGTGTGATTAAGATAAATAAATAAATATGTTTACAGGGTCATTATTTCAGTGCTTCCAGTAGGACCAGAAGGACAGTACAGTGTTGACCTCCAAATAAGACCAGCGAGGTCAGAGTGGAAGTATCTCTCTCTCTCTCTCTCTCACACAAAGGCACACACACACACACACACACACACACACACACACACACACACACACACACACACACACACACACACACACACACACACACACACACCTATAAAAATCAACCAGAAAATCAAGCTGCAACTAGGGGTCCTTTAGGGCTACCCGTTGTGTAATCATCACCCTTGCTGTTCTGTCACCATTTCGGCCAACTCTCAAATCAACCCATTATTACTTGTATGAGAAACTTCTTAGAAGCTGAACGTACCGTTTCAACAGAGGACCTTGGCTGACAATCATGGCATTATTGTGTAACTACAACTTATATAAATGTGCTTAAGCAAAAGATAATTTAATTTCTTGACAGTTATTTGTATTCTCAAAGATTCCCATGGAACCAATTGAGGGGAAGAAAGAGAAGGGACAGAAATTGCAGAGCAACAATAAATATGATGTTTGTCTCCACAGGTCCAACATTGACACACAGCTCCCAGAACACAAAACGAAATTAAAATTACTGATAAAACTTCCAAGACTTCAAGTCGACAGGAACACAAACAAAAACACCTTCAAAGCCACAACACCTTCTAGACAAACAAAAAATGTGACATGCTGGAAAAGGTTGCAGTTTTGCCTGCACTATCTTGTCTCGAAAAATCAGCTTGTCATGTTTACTGATGTAGCGAAAAGATGAGTGTGGAAATGGAAGAGGGGAGCGGAGCATAAACATCGATGGCAGTCAAATGGCTAGTGTGATTGCTGTGACCGCCAACGTGTCCCACAGTGGGGGGTGGGGGACTGGGGTGCTGAGATTTAGTGAGATTTGGGAGCTCTCTACCAAATCAGCTCGGACGGAAACTGCAAAGGACAGCATTTTGTGTCGCAATGGGTTATAGTCTGGGGGGGGGGGGGGGGGGGGGGGGGGGGTATTGTCATTTGCTTCGAAGGGAGGGGGGGGGGGGGTATAGATGAATGAATGGATGGATGGATGAAAACACGAATGACTGAAAGAAAGAAAGAAAGAAAGAAAGAAGGAAAGAATGAATACATACATTACTAACTAACTGAATGCCTGACTGATCGACTGAATGAATGAATGAATGAATGAATGAATGAATGAATACATACATTACTGATGAACTGAATGCCTGACTGATTGACTGACTGGGTGAATGAGTGTCGTTCAAACGTTATATGGTTCTCATCCAACCACTGTGTTTATCGTCCACTTGGATGGTGTGATGACAGCCGTTCTACATTCTGCATTGGCCATGCTCATCCACACCCTGGCTGAGTGTGGGTCTGACTCTCAACTGCCCCTGTGACCACTTTACAAAGGAGTCCGTCAGCCCAATCTCATCTGTATTACTGCTCTCCTCTGGATCCGCAGAAACTTTTATCGCCCTCATTAACACGCTTATCGCTCATCTCTGAAGCCCTATCTGTTCGCCCGTAACACAAAATGTCTGTGCTTTGAACAGCCCATCAAGTGTGTTGCTTATCTAAGGGTTTATTTTTTGGCTTTGTTTTGTTTTGTTTTGTTTTGTTATTCGGCAAGGGAAGACGACCTTTTCCATGGCAACCCCCGACTCTTTTGTTACTGGTGCCGTGCATCTGTCCACAGAACACGGAGAATAGTGGAGATAGAGCAAGCAGAGAGACGCGGCCTTCAAACAGAAAGTTTGGACGCTGCCCTTTCCAAATCATGCGAGCTACAGCTGCATTTGGATAAACTTTCTTGCCTTTTTGGATTGTCCTTATTGCTTGGTTCTTAACCGAGTGCAATGACCCGAGAACAGGTGGCAGCCAAAATAAGCTCTG
>NC_055980.1:16894444-16907078 GCF_018492685.1 Alosa sapidissima | reverse complement strand
ACAGAGAGTGTGTGTTTGTGTGTGTGTGTGTGTACTGAGGCATGTGTGTGTGTGTCGTTTTGTACTGTAGTGTGTGTGTGTGTGTGTGTGTGTGTGTGTGTGTGTGTGTGTGTGTGTGTGTGTGTGTTTGTGTGTTAGGTGTTAACAAAGACATTAGGGGCACAATCTTGAGTCTGCGCTCAGATGGCAGTGAGAGGGGCAGCTATTATCAAAGGGACGACGCGTCGGGTATCACTTCACCTGAGTGACCCAGCCTTAGTCATTAATGAAGAGTTAGCACAAGAGCGCGCCGACCTTCATGGGAAATGAATAGTGATTCGGGACGCTCTCACTCTCCTTTTCACTCTCTGCCAAGCCCTGATAAGTGAGTATCTCTGCTGATTTCATTAGAACCTACCTTAATTGGGAGAACTGGCAGGTGGCAAGCTGCTCCTTTACACACACACACACACACACACACACACACACACACACACACACACACACACACACACACTCCCACACTCAAGAGACAGACACTTGTCCTCACTCTCATGAAAGTCATATTTGTAAAAAAAAAAAAAAAAAAAAAGTCTCATAGCGATCTCATTGCCTTGCTTGTGACTCTCTCTCTCTCCCTCTCTCTCTCTCTCTCTCTCTCTCTCTCTCTCTCTCTCTCTGTCTCTCTCTCTCTCTCTCTCTCTCTCTCCACTCATGTCTTTCCTCTTCCCCTCTATTGCTCTGTGGCCCATAATCTACTGTCTAGAGAGTAATGTCTCTGTCCCCTCTTAACCCAGGGCTTTGCATGTTCTGAATAGAACAACTGAGAGTGATGAGCAGAAATGAAAAAGTTTGTGGTGTGTGTGTGTGTGTGTGTGTGTGTGTGTGTGTGTGTGTTTGTGTTTGTGTGTGTGTGCATGTGCAGTCACGTGTTCTGTCTTTGTCTGACTTGAATTTCCCCTGGGGATCAATAAAGTATCTATCTATCTATCTATCTATCTGTCTTTGGTATAAGGGCTCTTAAAAATCATTGACCTTTTCCTTGGCAGCTGGTCACTGGGCATTATGAGGGAGCACCGTGTCCAAAGATGCCCAGTGCAAGTATAAACGTGTTAAGATGCGTGTGTGGTGGCACTGCCCGCGTGCACTTGTTTGTTTTTTTTTGTGTCTAGAAGCTAATCACAGGCCACTGCTTAGAAGAGATTAACACGGGCGTTTCCCTGCTCTGACTATAGTCTCCCGCAAACTGGGGAGGAACTCGGAGCCGTATCAGGTCACGGACCCCTTCTAACCCCCCCCTAACATTGTGGATGTAGTACCAGAGATGGAGATAAACTCCTTCTGCCACCCTGAATAGCGCTTTGGCCAGGCCCTTAGTGTTTCAGCCTCAGTTGCCGTGGTGAAGGAACATTCTTATCGCCTCGACAACAACAAACTCCGTCTCCTTGAGCACCGTCCACTCCCTTATCTTAGCTGCATGCAAGGACAACGGAGGAGGGTATACAAATGTTTGCCAAAAGCGTAATTCTCCCGCAAAGCCCTGGCACCTGAGGCTTCACAACAGACTACTTAAGTGTATACATAACTTCGGCCTTTTTTTATGGTGCTGTTATTTTGTTCGGTCTGTTATTTTGTTCGGTCTGCTGTGTTCAGCTGTTTGCTTATCAGTGCCGTTTCCCTAAGAGAAGACAGGATGTGATGTCAGGAGATACGGCTCAGAGACAGCCACAGAGAGCGTCAGTGTGTGGAGAGTTGGGATGAGTACAGCATACACTTATACACGGTGTTAGTTCATCACACACACACACACAAACACACACACACACACACACACACACACACACACACACACACACACACACACACACACACACACACACTCACACATATACTGCATACAGAGATGGTGCTTCCTAATGTAGCAATATCACAGTCACCACCCAGAAAGCGATCTGATGCAAAGTAGCATGTAGGTTGTCTGAAGCACAAAAGAGGCAGGTCGGTTCATACCCCCCTCACGTCACACACGCCTCATCACTGGAAGGTCTCCAAGTGATTATCCAGCGTATGCGGTGCTGTGGGCACAAAGGAGATGTGCTCTTTTCCAGGAGCGCTGTGGCGGGCACGGAGAAATATGCCATTTGATGATAGCGCTGGCGTGGGGTGGAGTAGACAGGCGCTCGGAGATAGGAGGGTGGTGGGGGTGGTGGCATGGAGTAGACAGGCGCTCGGAGATAGGACAGTGGTGAGGGTGAGGGTGGTGAGGGTGGGGGTTAGGGTGGTGTTGTGGCGTAGATTAGACAGGCGCTCAGAGATAGGATGGTGTTGTGCGGGTGCGGTGAGGGTGGTGGCATGGAGTAGACAAGCGCTCGGTGATAGGATAGTGGTGAGGGTGGTGGTGTGGCGTGGAGTAGACAGGCGCTGGTAGATAGGACGGTGGTGAGGGTGGGGTGAGGATGTGGTGGTGAGGGTGGGGTGAGGATGGTGAGGGTGGTGAGGGTGGGGTGAGGATGTTGGTGGTGAGGGTGGTGAGGGTGGTGAGGGTGGGGTGAGGATGTTGGTGGTGAGGATGGTGAGGGTGGTGAGGGTGGGGTGAGGATGTTGGTGGTGAGGATGGTGAGGAGGGTGAGGAGGGTGAGGGTGGTGGGGGTTAGGGTGGTGGTTGTGGCGTGCAGTAGACAGGCGCTGGTAGATAGGACGGTGGTGAGGGTGGGGGTGAGGATGGTGAGGGTGGTGGGGGTTGAGGGTGGTGGGGTTGGGGGTTAGGGTGGTGAGGGTGGGGGTTAGGGTGGTGGGTGTGGCGTGCAGTAGACAGGCGCTGGTAGATAGGACGGTGGTGAGGGTGGGGTGAGGATGTTGGTGGTGAGGGTGGGGGTGAGGATGTTGGGTGGTGAGAGTGGGGGTTAGGGTGTTGGTGGTGAGGGTGGGGGTGTGGATGTTGGTGGTGAGGGTGAGGGTGGTGGGGTTGGGGGTTAGGGTGGTGAGGGTGGGGTGAGGATGGTGAGGGTGGTGGGGGTGAGGGTGGGGTGAGGATGTTGGTGGTGAGGGGTGGGGTGAGGATGGTGAGGGTGGTGAGGGGTGGGGTGAGGATGGTGAGGGTGGTGAGGGTGGGGTTAGGATGTTGGTGGTGAGGGGTGGGCAAGGAGGAAACAGATATGATATGTGACGTGGGGGCGTGTGTGTTTTGGAAGGAGATTAATGCAGATGGATGGTTCTGAGCTTCCCCCCTCTGGAGCGCACGGCGAGGGGTAAACCGGCTCACCATGGATCCTGGCCCCCACCACCACCACCACCACCACCACCACCATGGCATGCAGCCCCCCCTCCCCCCCCACACCTTCACTTACCCCAGCCGCTCCCTCCAGAGCTTACTAATAACGGCTTACCCATACCGGAAGGCTAATCTGTTTGGTTGTTTCCTCTGTGGAGTCTGGTGTGTGTCTGGCTGTGTGTGTGTGTGTGTGTGTGTGTGTGTGTGTGTGTGTGTGTGTGTGTGTGTGTACGTGTGCGTGTGCGTGTGTGTGTGCGTGTGTACACGCAGATATGGATTTCCTCCCTATTCAGCATTCAGTGCATTCTTCGTTCGATGCTTGAAACCAGCAGCGCAGCCTTTTTCTACACGAGCATGGAGACTCTGAATGTAAAGGCCCATCACCAGCAGGACAGCAGGATAGGCCTGTTGTGTTGACGCCCACGCACTTCATCAGCTCCGTACAGGAAGTGACAAATACTTGTCTCTTAATCAGTAACCACAGCAACTCATTCATCAGCATCATAGACACCAGTGTGGTGTGTGTGTGTGTGTGTGTGTGTGTGTGAGTGTGTGAGCCTAGACGCCTCTGGGTCGCAGACTGAGTAGTTGATGAACTTCATGCGACGGTGGAATCCATCATCTCTCGCCGGACTCCACGGCGCGCGCCTGTCGGGCCAGTTCGGCCTTCGCTCGCCTCCACAGATTGTGTTTGCCCGGATCGGTCGCCTCTCACATGGCATCACATCGTATAGTGACCATTGTCCCTGCGTGTGTCTCTGAAAGAAGAGAAGGAACGGTGTCCCTGACGATGTCAGTCAGCTCTTGTGTGGCTTTCGCTGCGCTCCGTGCTGTTGCAGTGAGGCGGGTCAGACCTTGTGTCTGCGGACGTTATTGAGTTTTCATTTCATTCCTTCTGGTCGCTGTGATAAGGAGTCCGCCCCATGACTGTGTGTGTGTGTGTGCATTTAACAAAGGTCTAATTAAACTTTTCTCCCTGTTCTTCTTTTTAATGGGACAGATAGACAGAAACAGCCTGCAGGCCAGGGTTCAAATTTTGCTGCTGCTGTGTGTGTGTGTATAAGTATATAGTATAAGTATATATACTTTTTTGATCCCGTGAGGGAAATTTGGTCTCTGCATTTAACCCAATCGGTGAATTAGTGAAACACAAACAGCACACACAGTGAACACACAGTGAGGTGAAGCACACACTAATCCCGGCGCAGTGAGCTGCCTGGTTACAAGTCCAGAGTGCTAACCAGTGGGCCACGGCTGTGCGTGTGTGTGAATTTATGCGAGCAAATCCCCAATGTTGTTTTAAAATGCTAATTCACTGACAGCTGTGGAAATCTTTCATCAGGCTCCCATTCAAGTCTAGATAATGAATGCAAATATGTTATCAATTTTACAAGATCTATGCAAATGAACCGGAGCGCACATCTACAGGCAGGATGGAAGGAGGGGGGGTTGATTTGTTTATGAAAAGCAGATATCACTGTTGGCCCCTGTCAACAGACCCTAGATTAATACAAATCAAGGATTTATTCAGCAAAACATTTGCATGGCTTTCAAAAAAAAAACAAAAAAAAACCCAGAGGGAAGCAATGCACGTTGGAGCGCTCGTCAATAGCAAGGAGATAATTGCTCTCTTTGGTGTGAGCGTTGCTTTGGAGACGGGCATCTAAACATGTGTGTTTTTGTTGTGCTGTTTGTTTGATTTGCAGACCTCCACGACAACCGTCAACATCCTGGTCACCGACGTCAATGACAATGATCCCATCTTCGATCGCTCGTTCCCCAGGAACCTCTCGGTCCTTGAGGAGGAGGCCAACGCCTTCGTAGGCCAAGTGAAGGTCAGTCATGTTTGCCACAGACACAGAAACAGTAGCACATGGCCACATATTCAAAGCAAACACACACACAACAACCATCAGACAAATATGCAAATGCATACACACATCAATCACAGTTGCCCACACACTAGAACGATCCTCAACCTCACACAAGAGGACATTCATGCACCATGCAAACTTGCCCTTTCTTTCTTTCCTTACTTCTTTCTTCCTCTCTCCCTCTCTTTCTTTCTTCCTCTCTTTCTTTCTTTCTTTCTTTCTTTTTCTCTCTCCATCTCTTTCTTTCTTACATTCTATTCTCTCTTTACTTATTCCTCTCCCTCTTTTTCTTTTTTTCTTTCTTTCTCTCTCTATTTCCCCCCCCCCCCCTCTCTCTTTCTACTATGTTTAAGGTTTGGGTTCTCTCACACACACTCTCTGACTCATTTTTACACACACACACACACACACACACACACACACACACACACACACACACTCCTACACACACACTTGTGCACCCAGTCTCTTCCACTTTAGATCTTTTTCTCTCTCTCTCTCCCTCTCTATATCTCTCCCTCCCTCTCTCTCTCTCCCTCTCTCTCTCTCTCCCTCCCTCTCTCTCTCTCTCTCTCTCTCTCTCTCTGTATCTGCTTGTCTGGTTACCCTGAGGGACACTGAGCTCAGCTCAGTAATGAAACTGAAATGTATTTGGCCTTTGAACCTCAGTGCCGTGAGCTCTCCCAGTGAAGGTGGAGTGCACTCCCTGTGCTCGCTGTGTGCACTCTCTGGTGCAGGCCACAGCCCCCACACACACACAGCCAGCCAGCCAGCCAGCCAGCCATCTTTGCACACTGCTGTAGGTAGCAATGGAAGGAGTCTTTTTGTGGGAATCAAACTGCAGACAGTAACACATGTTGGACTGGCTGGCTGTGTCACATTTTTATGAGCAAGTTATGCCATCCTAGCCTGATAATACCAGACTCTCTGACTTTGCAGAACTGTAGGAAAATTAAATTGAGCGGAAGTATGTAGACAGACGGAGCCAGGCTAATGCCATCCTATGTTTTACGTGAAAAGCTGTCAGAGATTGCAAACAATACAGTCATTGTGTGCTGTTTTTGTTCTTGCTGATTCAGGAGAGGATATGGCTTCTACTGAGATCGTTCGTTCTAATGAGGGATAAGTCAAATGACTTGTCACCCTTCAAGGTTTGCAACAGATCCCATTCACAAACTCGCTTGATCTACAGTATCTGCTCTCTTCTGTGGAGCAAAGAGAATTCACTAGCTCAGTCTACTCTCAATGATGCAGTACCAGCGGCTGAAGGACTATTGAGAGAGTCTCTGTTGAACTCCTGAGAATGGGGACTGACCAATTGTGAACATGTGTCAAGCCAGAAAGCTCTAAATGCTTTGATGCTTTCTCATGTCATAGTCATGCTGGATCAGAAAAGGGTCTCCCTGAGACTGCTACTTTAAAGCATAGAATCGTCTAAAATCTCTTGGTATGCTGAAGCATTAAGATTTACTAGCGCTTAGGGAGCCCAGCACAACCTTAGCTTTAGCTTTAGCACACTGCCAGCGGTACCCACATTGAGCACCGCAGCTCCTCTGGTCAGTCGCCGACCCCCCCTTCAACTCCCAGTGCCACTATCCACTGGAGCCGCGGCCATGGCAACCCAGGCTCTCCTTTCCACATGCAGGTGCCAATGGGATGCCATGCACATCTGCTGCAGCCCCCCCCTCCACCGTACACCCTCCACCTCCCCCACCTCTCCCCCCGAGGGCGCTGGGCCGGCGCGGACTGTTTATGATTTCCCAATTAAATAAATGTAATTTAAATCATTTGCCACCTTCAGGGAGGGCCTGTAATGACGGGCTTTGTTCGGCTCGGTTAGGCGGACGAGGAGGGGTAATTAGCGGGCTAAATTAATGCGGGCCGCCGCGCGGTGTCAGAGGAATAATCTGGGAGGCAGAGAGAGAGTGTGTGTGTTTGTGTGTGTGTGTGTGTGTGTGTGTGTGTGTCTGGTTGTGTGTTTGGTGAGGGCTTTGGGGCTTGTTTGACAATTGTTTCTATCTGCTAGCTGTGTGTTGGCAGGGGGGTGTGTTTGTTTATATGTGTATGTTTGACTGAGTTCCTCAATAGATGGAGTGCTTTTTCTGTTCATTCGCTGTGTGTGTGTGTGTGTGTGTGTGTGTGTGTGTGTCTGTGTGTCTGCACACTTTCACACATCTCTTTGTGTGAGCGTCTGAGATAGGGGGGTTTGATGTTTCGTTTATTGAGTAAACGTTCCTTCTATTTATCTGTTCTTTGCATAAGTGGCCTTCCTGGACAGAGACACTCACTCACTCCCAGGTGCGCACATAACTGGCATGTATTTGTGCGTCTAACTTCAGAGGCTTGTTTTCTATTTAAGCTCGTCCCGCCTTGTGTAATGATACCTTAATCCATGTAGAATACTAATGAAATAGCTTGAAAAGCTTCAAATTAGCCGCCTCTATAGCCAGGTGGTCATTTCGATAAAAGCAAAAGGCTTCAGGGTAACATGTTGAAAGAAAGACCCATCAGTGTTCTGACTGAGATCCAAATGCACCAGGGTTTAGTTGCCAGCACTGGCCTTTTGCTGGTGGTTGTTAATATAGGATCTCAACAGCCTATCACATTGCACCCTTCTATTGCGTGCACCTGAAGCAACATGTTGATTGACTTGAATTGAGAACAGCTCAGTCTGAGCCGATTTGCTTCCCATTTCCAGAGCCAGGGCTGAGTTTTTATATGCACACACACACACACACACACACACACACACACACACACACACACACACACACACACAGATACTAAGTTTTGACAGCAAAGGACTGCTTTTTTTTTTATTGCTTAAGGACTTTTTGAAGCAATTTGCTGACATGACAACAAAGTTTTTGGATTAGAATCGAGGATTGGACCTTTAACTGAGTCTTCTATCCAAAAGCCACTTTCAGCATGAATATGGAATATCCTATCCATCACACTGTATATATTACCAGTGATCTTAGCTCATAGCTTTTCATGTTGTTAAAGCACTTTGCTTTACCAGTTAAGCCACATACCTTCAATAATAGCCCTTTGCAGACCGCGCCAAACATTCCATTTTTTCATACTCGATGGCCTTATGGCACAAAAAGGCTTATTGTGTGGTTATGCTACATGACAGAGATATAATTTACCCACCATTATAATCAGGAGAAATAGCCCTTTCAAATGGTATAAAATATAATTAATAATTTTGAGGAGAACACACATATTATTTTAAAAATATCTTTAAAATTCAACCCCAAAAAACACAAAACGATCAGTTTGTCAAGATTAATCTCATTTTTCCCCCAATTTCTGTTGTAGATAGAGAAAAACTTAGAGTGTATGGGAGATTCACAATTTTGTCCTCTACTCAGTGATAAAAACAGAATCAATGTATCACCTTTTGTTCAAAAGTTATGATAAATTTATTAGACCTTTGCAGACGGCACGAAACATTCCGTTTTTTCATACTTGATGCCCTTGTGAGACAAAAAGGCTTATTGTGTGGCCATGCTACATGACAGAGATAAGATATACCCACCATTGTAATCAGGAGAACTAGCCCTTTAAAATGGTACACATCATAGTTAATAAGTTTGAGGGTAACACACATTGTTTTTAAACAATACCTTCAAAATTCAACATCAAAAAACACGAAAATATCAATTTGTCAAGATGAATCTTACTTTTCACCTAATGTCTATTGTAGATATAGTGTGTGAAAGATAGACAGTGTTGTGTTCTCCTCAGTGAAAAAAACAGAATCAATTTATCATCTTTGGTTCAGAAGTTATGATTAATTTACTCATAACTGCAAGTCGCAGTAACAAGTAGAATTTTTAAAGAGTAGGATGTTTTCCTTTCCTGGTTTGACATCTGACCAAAAATACACAGATATAATGGTCATGTAACAAATATAAGATGTTTTACCATAAAAACAAGATGCATAGCTAAATATAGCTCTATATATGTCTTACTGTACTCTGAGGAGGCAAAATCAATTGTGGGGAGGAAAGATAAAGGCTGAAATAAAGACTAGGCAGGTGGTAACTGCTTCTCCGTGTGCTTCATTCTACTATGAAAACAAGAATAAGAGACACTGGCACATGTGTTAGGTTTACGAAAGAGGAAATAAATCATTTTATTTAGATAAGTCTTTAACAATTTCATTAAATAATCAGGAACAACAACTTCAGGTAAATAACATAAACATATGTTTACAAACAAGCAGTAACTATTAGAACTACAAGAATGACAAGACAACAGTATAACAAAGATCAACAAAATACTTTAACATGATGAACAAAGCATCAATTCATATTATAGCATAACAAAGCATCAATTCACATTCACACATATAAACAATTAAAACATTAGAAGAAATTCAATACATTTAACAACCATACAGCATATATTTCGATACAATATACAATTATCGATATCATTTGCCCTACACATAAGGTGATACACTAACGCCGCATTCACACCAGATCTGTGGTGTGTGTGTTGTCACAGCTGTGGCGTGTGTGTGTGTGTGTGTGTCCATCTAAGCCTAGCAGACGATGAGTTGTAAATGCTACTGGAGTTGGTGTCCCTGTCTGTGTTAGAAGGATAGGCAAAGAGTATGCTTTCTACCTGACATGGGACTTGACCAAGCTCAAAATAAAGAAATTGTCAGATAAGAAAATTAGAAATTGAATTACAAATCTAAGCAAACTATTATCACTATAATCCCTGTCATTATTGTTATAAGCAACACTCTTATCACAACCAGAAATGTGCATAAGCCCAGTTGGGCGAACACACACACACACACACACACACACA
This sequence comes from Alosa sapidissima, assembly GCF_018492685.1. Classification (NCBI taxonomy): domain Eukaryota; kingdom Metazoa; phylum Chordata; class Actinopteri; order Clupeiformes; family Clupeidae; genus Alosa; species Alosa sapidissima. Next base: position 16,897,124 of record NC_055980.1, on the reverse strand, counting down.
CACAAACATGCTTACCCATCTGAGGATGATGGGAGATTACTCTCCTCCTCTAGCACATCATTGTCTTCCTCTTCATCCAGAAACTACCCGTCCATGCCATCGTGCCATCGTGGTCCTTGGGGTCATGTTTGCCATCAGCAGTCGGCTGCTTTCACCTCAGTTGCACGTACTTCTCTCCCTCCATCTAAAATAACAAAAAAATCACAGGTCTGATAGTGAATAGGTTGTTTAGTTTTATTTTACATTACTTCCACATAATCTTAATCACCACCAACCATGACTCTTTTCACTAAAAGTATTTTTGTCACTAAAGGACTACAATATTGCTTGGAGAGGTAACATTAGTCTCAGAGCTTACTATAAGTGTTATTGCCTTGGCTAAACTATACATAGCATACCAGCTTACAAGCAAACATTGATTCATGAACATGAGTTAGGAGATATGACAGAAAACATCTAAACAGCGTATACATACACATACACACCGTACATAGGCTACTGCAGTTGCGTAAAGACAAAACACCCCCTTAGAAAATGATATGTCGACGAGTAGGCTTGGGTGTATGAGCTCCCATCATAGTTAGCCAACCAAAAACCTCATAATCGTAGCAGCCAACCTTACAGCCTAAAAGTTAAACAATACTAAGACACATTTCTAACAAACCTTCAGTCATGTATTGATGAAAACAGCAGTCAATGAATAAAATCCTTACGTTACACCATCGGTGATCAACACACTCACGTCGGTAACATAACATTAACGTTGTCATTCATGTCAGATGTTTCTATCTAAGTAAGCTAAGCAACTTGGCTACAAACAACTGTAAATTGTGCTATACATATTACGAAGGAATGAAAGGTTTATTTGACAATAAAATACCGATTAGGTGTACTTGACATAAAGTTGCCAGTCATGAAGCAGGGGAGTGAACTTTATCGCGGCTACGCGTCAAGGACATGTTGCAGCCTCTCCTGATGCTAACGTTATCTAACTTAGCTAGTTTTCTGTATCATCAGATGACAAGCAAGCAATCGTTCAAAATAGAACAAATCGTTAAAGTTTCAGTCCTAGTAGGTCTGTAATCTTGGTTGACATATAGTAACCCCCAAAAATGACTGAAAATAATGAGTTTACTAAAGATTACGGTGTGCTAAAATACAAGCTGTCATATCAGCTGAAGTGAACACACACACGCATTATGTTACGGCCATGCATACAAGGTGTAATTACCAGGAAAAATAACTTTTAAAAACGATTTTGAAGTAATAACATGGATAACAAGTAGTAATAACATAAAAAGACTTGTTTTTACCTCAGATGATCCAGTAGTTTCTCCTTTGGACGACGTGAAGATCAACGATGCATAGTGCTTCCTGCTGTTTTTCCTCTAGTGGAGGGAGACGTCAACTCTTGATTTTTCCTTCACGTAGTAAAAGTAATTCGCGCCACAAATCCCTTAACTAATCATATCGCCAGAAAGCCTATGATGTGACGTTTTTGAGGAAGTTTTCATTGATAAAATTGGTTGGGGTATGGCAGAGTTATTAGACTGAACGTCATCGGTACTGGGGTACCGAAATTAGAACGTGCGGTCTGCAAAGGGATAGGCAACTAGCCTATTATTCATAAACTTGAGGTGTAAGTCCTCTCAGTGATTCCAGACTCTGAATGAATGGCTGCTGTAATGAACAGGCATGTTTTTGGATCTGACAGTGATGGCGGTTGCTGTGATGTTGTATTTACTAATCGGAGACCGGGGTTGCCACACATTTGACTCAGGCTGCCAGATTGGCAGAGCACATGGCAGTGGGTGTTGTTGAGTGAAGCGAGTCCTCAGTGTCTGCTGCAGCTGTTTGCCCCCCCCCCCCCCCCCCCCCCGAATCTATCCCTCCATCCCTCCCTCCATGTATCACTACATCTATTCCTCCATCCCTCCATCCATCTCTCCATCCTCCTCTTCCTCCTGTTCCTGTTGCTGCCGCAGCCTCAGCCTGAGCCTGAGCGGCCGACACTCATTTACAACCTGTCCCACATCCGTGAGTGATGGATCCTGGAGGCGCTCCAGAGAATGCCATCCTGCAAAACAAGCACACACACACACGCACGCACGCACACACACACACACACACACACACACGCACACACACATACACACACGCACACACACACACACACGCACACACACACACACACGCGCACACACGCACATGCACACACACACACACACACACACACACACACACACACACACGCACATACACACACACACACACACACACACACACACACACGCACGCGCACACACACACACACACACACACACACACACACACACACACACACACACGCACACATACACACATGCATACACGCACACTACTCATACTGTAGACACACACACACACACCACACACACACACACACACACACACACACACACACAGACATGCACACACATCTGCACACTCTTTCACAGGCACATAGTGTATACTCATACACTCAGGAATAAAGACAGACACACAATCACAAGCAGATAGACACACATATAGAAAGACAGGCAGACAGATGTGACTACGTTCATGCACACACACACACACACACACACACACACACACACACACACACACACACATACACTGACACAGAGGCTCACTTACACATCCACTTACACACTCGTAC
>NC_055980.1:16876944-16891944 GCF_018492685.1 Alosa sapidissima | reverse complement strand
GGGATTTTAAAGTGCGAGACCCTATCTTGATCTCGACTGGTCTTTATCACATCACAAAAGTGTGGCTTTAAAGTCAAAAACTCAAGATGCAAATAACTCCACAGATCTCTTGGTGATGCAAGTCTCGTTCCACAATGCGCTTGATACAGTCAGATGGATTATCGCTCCGAGAGCTCTCTCTCTCTCTCTCTCTCTCTCTCTCTCTCTCTCTCTCTCTCTCTCTCTCTCTCTCTCTCTCTCTCTCTTTCTCTTTTTTTTGTCTGTGCCCGGGAGTCCCGTGGCATTTGAAGATAACAAAGGGGAACATTATCTTGGCTAATTTTTAGCTGTGACTCCCCGAGACCTGCCATCGCTGTTGCCTCCGGCAACACGTCTACCGCATTTGTGTCTGATGATTATGCACTGATGAGTCTGTCGACGAGAGGTCGGGGGGTGGGATGCGGTGGGGGGGGCCCAAGAGTTGAAAGTTATTTTTCTTTCTCTTTCTCTCTCTATCTCTCGCTCTCTCTGTCTCTCTCTCGTCTCTTGTGAAGTGTGTCGTGTTTTCAAGAGGCTTCTTGACTGTAGGTTTTTTATTTTGTTAGTTTTTCGGCTTGACATTCAGGACCTCGGATCGTTGGGTGTTTTGCTGCATTGCGGGAGTCCACTTCTTGAAAAGTCTGGTATTGATCAGGCGTTCTCCTTACTAAGTTCTCCTGTGTGTGTGTGTGTGTGTGTGTGTGTGTGTGTGTGTGTGTGTGCGCGTGTGTGCGCGCGAGTGTGCGCGTGTGTTTGTTTGTGTTTGTGTTTGTAACTAAACTAAGTATTTGTACAAAGCCATGTGTGTTACTGAATGTGTACTTGCGAGTGTACTGTGCCATTAGTGTGTGTGTGTGTGTGTGTGTGTGTGTGTGTGTGTGTGTGTGTGTGTTTGTGTTTGTGTGTGTGTTCGAGCCGTAATCTAAAATCAGTAGGAGGCTAAGCCTGAAACCTAGTGGAATACAAGCCCCTGTCTCTCCCCTCCTCTATAATTCATGCCTGTGGGGACCTCAATTTCACTCAGGCACACAAGCCCCATGGCTCCTACAGATCAACAGACACAGCTCCTAAGACTAGTAGTGAACTGAAGTTGTATTTAATGTTTATCCCGTCTAGACAGCAACAGTGATCACTGGGTGGCTTCAGTGTACTCAGTCCAATAAGCAGTGTTGTTGAGTTGTTGTTAGTGTGGTCGTGTTTCTGGAACAGCTGAAGGAGGTTCTCATGAGTAAACTATGGCAGTAATAACATTTGGGAGCAATGCAAAAGTGTGTGTGTGTGTGTGGGGGGGGGGGGTGTATTATTGTTTTTAGGGTGAAGTGGAAAAAAATGTTAATTTTGCATAAATGACTGTACCGTAACAATATTGTGTTCTTCCAATATTGGACGCCATAAATATACGGTTACTTGCAAAACTGCAGTTAGAGTTGTCTTACTTTTGTTTCAACTGTAGCCTTCCAGAATGAATGACGTCATTATCATTGCAGCCTAAAGTTTTCAGACACTGTGCCAGAATACACGGGCTATTTATATGTAATGGGCTATTTATATGTAATGACTTTTCCAATAATTCCATGCACAGAATGTTTTTCCTTGCTTTAAGCCACCTGATTGATACTACATGTATATACATTTAAAACCAATAAAACTAATTCAGTGAAGAAATATGTACACACTGTGTCTAGTTTTCCCAAATGTGTTTTTGATGTTAACTTTTTAAAGGCTGCTTATGTTTTAAGGGAACAGTATTAACTCAGAATGTTCAATTTCAATAATTTATATAGCATTGTTAAGAAAAAAAAAATACATAGTATAGTATATATACTTTTTTGATCCCGTGAGGGAAATTTGGTCTCTGCATTTAACCCAATCGGTGAATTAGTGAAACACAAACAGCACACAGTGAACAGTGAGGTAAAGCACACACTAATCCCGGCGCAGTGAGCTGCCTGCTTCAACAGTGGCGCTCGGGGGAGCAGTGAGGGGTTAGGTGCCTTGGCCCACTGGTCGGGGCTCGAACCGGCAACCCTCCGGTTACAAGTCCAGAGTGCTAACCAGTGGGCCATAGCCTTAAAGCACTATAGTCCCCCCTTTGAGAAAGCACAAGGCAACAGTGGTAAGGACTAGCTTTGTTTTGATCATATTCACTGATACCGACACTATGCTCCTGGTTCAAGCAACTTCAGTATAGTGGGAAACAGGCCTAAACCAGGTCTGTAAAGCCTAATATCAATCTTCATATTAAGCTTTAAGTCAGTACACAAGGCTATGGTCAATACTGTAGAAAATTACCAAGTGTAGCAACCACCACATGCATTTACACTGATGCAGCATTTTCACCTTTGACCTTCACATTTGACCTTCACCTTTGACTTTCCCCTTCACCTTTCAGTGGTCTTCAGAAACCACATATTTCACACAGACTTAGAATCTGTGTTATTGATTTCTACAAAAAAAGAAAAGCAACACAGTGATTCACACAAATTATAACCATATGTACTGTACACCCTTACATCTGCACCACTTGCATACTTCTTGTCTCTGCTCTATGGCTCTTCTGTCAGACTGATTGGTTTGCGTTGACTCACAACATGTCTCCTAACTTACAGTTTTCTTGATCATTGTTCCCCTACTGTAAGTTGCTCTGGATACAAGAGTAATCCAGATGAATAAATGGAAATGTATGAATGTGTGAATACATCACACACGCCTAAAAGGTATTTTATGGTTATGGTTATGGGTTTGATTACCAAAACATATACATTTTGTAAAAGTATGTTATTGATTTGTAAAATAAAAACCCTTCAAAATCAATGACTAAATTAAAGATACAGTGATCCATACAGATTGCAGCCATGTGTGTACTATATGTGTGTATGGGAGATGGAGACATGCGCATGCCCCCGCTCACTTCTGACCTCTGACACCTGACCTCTGATCTCTGCCCTCTGCGATTTCCCCCTCTGCAGGCCAGCGACCCGGACGCGGGGGCCAACGGCGAGGTCCGCTACCGTCTCCTGACCCACAACGGCCTTTTCCGCATCAACAGCTCAGGGGCCATCATCACGGTGGCGCCGCTGGACCGCGAGGTCAGAGGTCAATACCAGCTGCTGGTGGAGGCTTCGGACGGCGCCCAGGACCCACGGCGCACCACCCTACTGCTCCCCGTCACTGTGATCGACGTGGACGACAACAGCCCGGTCTTCTCCCAGCCGGCGTACGAGGCCACGCTCGCCGAGAACAGCCCCGCCGGCACGGTCCTCCTCCACCTCAGTGTGAGTGGGCACTTTGACCTTTGATCTTTGACCTTTTCACATCAAGCTCTAGCCCCTATCCAGCTCCAACCTTTAAGTCCCCCCCCCATGCTGACAGGCCTAGACCTTTTCAACTGTAGCTCATCTGACGGAATGTAAATGTTGATCAATATTGGGGTCGTGGTGTTAGGTCCACCCACACACACACACTGGCACAATCCCTACAGTAGGAATCACAGTTCTGGTCAGGGAGAAAGCAGTAGAAACTAGAGATGCACCGATAGATCGGCTGGTGACCGGAATCGGCCGATTTTCACGTGATCGGCCATGACCAGCGACCGGCCGGTCAGTCTGAGACATGCCGATTTTATGCCGGTCAAATACACTCGTGCGCTGCAATTGTAACAACATTCTATTGCAATAGTGAACCACATCCTAAAAGCCTCACACCTCTCTCACTCTCACACACACACACACATACACACACACACACACACACACACACACACACACACACACTAACAAACAAACACACATACACAAGCACAAGTAACTGGACGTGTGTGTGTGTGTGTGTGTGTGTGTGTGTGTGTGTGTGTGTGTGTGTGTGTGTGTGTGTGTGTGTATGTGCGTGTGTGTGTGTGTGTGTGTGTGTGTGTGTGTGTGACATTCTGGATATCTTCACCATCTCCACTGTAATAAGCCCCAGATAGGCTCTAATGGGGTTGTCAGTGAGTTTTAAATAAAAATTAATGTCCTCTGTGAGAGAGAGAGAGACCACTAAGGGCATCTCTGGAATACATTCAAGCATAAGATGGCATTGGCTAACGATAACTTATGAATATAAGTTTTTCTCTCCACCTCTAGAGCAATGCTGCAATCAATATTTCTGATCAGATATGACGGGAGCCACTATTTAAGATTAGTATTTTGGCACACACACACACACACACACACACACACACACTGGCACAATCCCTACAGTAGGAATCACAGTTCTGGTCAGGGAGAAAGCAGTAGAAACTAGAGATGCACCGATAGATCGGCTGGTGACCGGAATCGGCCGATTTTCACGTGATCGGCCATGACCAGCGACCGGCCGGTCAGTCTGAGACATGCCGATTTTATGCCGGTCAAATACACTCGTGCGCTGCAATTGTAACAACACCCAGCTGAGTTTGCAAAGTTTGAAGAAGCTAACAACCAGGCCAACACTCAGAGCTGGATGTAGGGCTACAAAGAAAGCGCTAATAGGCTACTGAGTTTTTCTATGCAGCAAACTCTGTGCTTTACCATTGGCCTACTGCGTGGAATTTACTAAGCTGTCACTTCATTAGGCTACGTAAACATCGCTCATCACCGCCCATCACTGCCGCTAATTGCGTGCCCACAGCTGAACCACAAGACTGGTGAACGGAGATAAACGACTGCGACATTAAAAATAATCAAAGTTTAGCGATCATAGGCTAGGCTACATAATAAGATGTCAATAAGCAGTGACATACAGTAGCCCTAGTAGTTCTACTCCACTGAAAAAAAAAAATACTCTAACTATTTACTGCACGTACACTAGGGCTATGCCTTAAAATACCCTAGTCTAGCAGATTGAGAAGTGGATGTCGTGAAAGTGAACAAACGATAGCCTATTAGAAAAGCAAACAAACGTTAATGTTGCTTTTGACATAGTAGCCTACAATGAAGAAAACTGATGCTCTGAATACTGAATCAGTCGTCTCTGAAAGTTTCTATAGCCTAATTGATGCATTTAACCGGAATTTGGATTTAATTTTTTCACCGCAAAACAGACGTGCACTGTTTTCATATGGTGGAGCACCTAATCGCTATTAGCACTTCTCCCCTGTGTTTGCGTGATAGCCTAGGCTGCTACCACTTTTCCCTCGCCCTCTCATAAATTCATCAATGCATATGAAAATATGTTACATGGTAGTAGGCCCTATGTTCAAATGTATCATGAAAATTATTCTTAAATCTTTAGTTGGATATTGGATGTGAGAAGCATAAAATGGGTGTTCCATAACTTAACTTAATCCATAATTTGATACTGCATCTGAAGTTAGACTTGAAAAAGAATCTGTCTGCTCACCGGTTCCATTTTTTTAACAGCCATTTCATCATTGATAAGTTGATTACACGTCTATATTAACATGGACATATCAAAGAAAAGATAGAAAATAACTATTTGTGTGTGTGCTGTAAAATGGTTAGAAGAAATGAAATCGGAATCGGCTAAAATCGGTATCGGCAGGTCAAACTCTATGAAAAATCGGAAATCGGTATCGGCCCAGAAAATTGCAATCGGTGCATCTCTAGTAGAAACTGATGAATATGTTATGAACCATTAATAGCCAGCAATGAGGGAGGGAAAACCTGCCTGAGTGTTGGTCAGAGCACTGATGAGAGATTATAAAAGATAAAAGACGGAAATTGATACAGTTGTATGGTGATAATTTTGGCACCATTTTGAATTGATCCAGGGCCCATTATCACAGTATTTACTGTATTCAGTGTTATGATTAGAATTTACCTTCAGATATTTGTTGTGTCTGCTGTGTGTGTGTGTGTGTGTGTGTGTGTGTGTGTGTGTGTGTGTGTGTGTGTGTGTGTGTGTCTGTGTGCGTGTCGTGTGTAGGTGTGTGTGTGTAGGTGTGTGTGTGTGTGTGTGTGTGCGTGTGCATGTGAGGTGTGTGTGTGTGTATGTGTGTGTGTGGGGTGTGTATATGTGTGTGTGTGTGTGTGTGTGTGTGTGTGTGTGTGTGTGTGTGTGTGTGTGTGTGTGTGTCAGGCTCCTGTGTGTGCCCTTGTGCCCATGTGTGTGTGTGTGTGTGTCTGCCTCACTTAGCATGTGTCTTACCCTTTTTGTCAAGGCCAAGGCCCTTGCTCTTCAGCTCAACTGAACTCAGCTCAAGTGTATAACAGGAAAGTCAAAGGAGTTGTGATTGAGTGTGATTGAGCGTGCCTGATTTCATGGGGGTGTCAGAACCTGATGTTTCACTGGAGGGGAACTGCAGCACTTCTAAAAGTGTGTGTGGTCTGTGTGTGTGTGTGTGTGTGTGTGTGTGTGTGTGTGTGTGTGTGGTCTCTGTGTGTGTGTGTGTGTGTGTGTGTGTGTGTGTGTGTGTGTGTGTGTGTGTGTGTGTGTGTGTGGGTGTGGTCTCTGTGTGTGTGGGTGTGTGTGTGGTCTCTGTGTGTGTGTGTGTGTGTGTGTGTGTGTGTGTGGTCTCTGTGTGTGTGGGTGTGCTACAGTAGGGAGCTCTACAGTAACAGATTCAATCCTACGTCTACCCACCACGCCACACTTTCCAGCTGACCAGCCTGTCACCTTGCAGGGCCGGGCAAAAGAGAAATGGACTGCCGCAATCGGAAATCGCTCAGTACGGTCTTGACAGATCGTTGAAGCAGTCTGAGCTCACCACAGAGCTGTCCATCAACTCCAGCCATCACCACTCACGGACACTGCCGCCCAACCCCCCCCCCCCCCCCCCCCCCCGCTCTCTCTCCCTCTCTCCTCACAGAAGAAGTCAAGACATAGCCGTCTTTAGCTGGTGTCCCATTGATCCTATACCGCAGCAAGTCCCAGCAGAGTTGGCTTGACCCGTCTCAATCTGGCCCTCAACAGTGAGGGCCACACCAGGGTCAGTCATGGATCAGGTACCGATAATTGCTGCATTGTCCCGGCAGGGTGATTGACAGTTGCCATGGCAACATCTGAAATCTCTGAAGTTTGATGGCTGGTGGAAACGGCAGCAGTGGGGGGTGTGGTCTGTGATGTGGGCCACCCGGAGGGTTGAGCGTGCTGATTGGCTGATAAGGGAGAAGGGATTAGTGAGGCTGAGCTGCAAAGACTGTCTCTTAGAAATGTGCGCACACACACACACACACACACACACACACACACACTCAAAGTAAGAAAGTAGAAAAACCTGTATCACACACACAAATACAAAGGAGGAAGGAGATTGATAAAGCAGACATAGGCCAGACATACGCAGTAAAGCTAAAAGAATACCAAGGACAAACAGAAACATAGACACACACACACACCACACACACACACACACACACACACACACACACACACACACACCACACACGCACACACGCACACACACACACACACAAAGAGCTCCTCAAACGGGAAATAAAAGTGTGTGTAGCACAATGCATGCTCTTTGGCATTCTCTTACCCCTCATTATCTTCTGCGCTCATCTCGGGGATGTACGTTCCTTTGACCTTATACCAGACTCAGGCAACAAACACTCTCTACCCTCCATCAGCACCCGCCTTCCCAAGTGACTCATTAACATGCTGCCTAACGAATCTGAGAGACTCAGAAATATTTAATGAACAATGGGGAAAATAACTGTTGAAAAAATGCTCACTGTTCTGCTATCACTCAGCAAAAGGCTGCCTCACGTTTCATTCTGCCTTGCGGGCCTCAACATGGTGTGTTAATAACGCGGTGTAATCTTCTTTTGATATCATTCTCTCTTTTTTGATTTGCCCTGAATTACGGGTTATGTCAAGTGTGCCTCCAGTAGAACTGAAAGCTTTTTTTTTTAGTATGAGTGTGTGTGTGTGTGTGTGTGTGTGTGTGTACGTGTGTGAGTGTGTGTGTGTGTGTGTGCGTGTGTGTGTACGTTTGTGTGTGTGTGTAGGTTATGTAGGGTCAAGAGTTTGAGAGCTGCTGAAAGTGCAGACAGCCACTTTCACCTCCCGTACATGCACACACACACACACACACACACCACACACATACACACCATCCTCCCTCCCCTCGAAGACCTGTACACTCATACACCCATTTGTTATTTCCTGTTCTCCAAAGTCATTTATCACCTTCCCGTGCTCTCTGCATCCTTTTCTACTTCATGCTCACTCTCTTTTCTCTCTCTCTCTCTTTCTTCACTCACTTTCTCCATCTCTGTCTTTCCACACACCTCTGTTTCTTGTGCTCTCTCTCTCTCTCTCTCTCTCTCTCTCTCTCTCTCTCTATCTCCTCTCTCTCTCTATATATATATATCTCTCTCTCTCTCTCTCTGTTTCTCAATATTTCCCCTGTTCTCTCCATCTTGCTTTTACTCTGTGTAACAATCTTGTTTTTCTCTCTCTCTCTCACTCTCTCTCTCTCTATCTCCCTCTCTCTCTATCTTTCTTCCACAGGCACATGATGCTGACCTGAACTCCAACGTCACGTACCGGATCAGAACCGAGGAGGCCCGGCAGCTGTTCTCTCTGGACCCAGTGACGGGCCAGCTCTCCGCCCAGCACACGCTGGACTTCGAGACACTGGCCCCCGAGGCCGTCACACACACCTTTGTGGTGGAGGCAGTGGACAGCCAGGGCAGCATGCCTCCCGGTCTGACCACGGTCACGGTCAAGATAATAGTGAGTGTGTGTGTGTGTGTGTGTGTGTGTGTGTGTGTCTGTGTGTGTGTCTGTTTGTCTGTCTGTCTGTCTGTCTGTCTCTTTCCTTCCTTCTCTCTCTCTCTCTCTTTCTCTTTCACGCTCCCTCTATATGTGTGTGTGCGAGAGAGAGAGAGAGAAAGAGAGAGAGAGGAAGAGGGGCGACACCTGTCCAATTAACCCTGAGGCTCTGTCGTTTATTTACACCAGCTCAGGACAGACCACTCCAGACTTTTCACCGCAGGCGTCTGTCTAATGAAAGAAGGGAAGAATAACAAAATGAAGAAGTTACCTTAAAAAGTTGGTCAGAAAGCATAAAGACTGTGATGGTGTCAAACCTACAGTGTGCATAAGAATGATAAGGAGAGGGAGTAGCAGAGGATCATTTCCCTCAGGCTCCATCTACTCTGATCCATCACTGATTCATTTTGAATTAGACAGTTACCACAGGAGTCTGGTAGAGTAAGTTAGATAGATAGATAGTTAGATAGATAGTTAGATAGTTAGATAGATAGTTAGATAGTTAGATAGTTAGATAGATAGATAGATAGATAGATAGATAGTTAGATAGATAGATAGATAGATAGATAGTTAGATAGATAGATAGATAGATAGATAGACATTACATTGCAGGAGGCCTATGGCTTGTGGTATTCTTTTTTGTTTCAGTTTTTCAAGTTTTTCAGTTTCAAGGTAAAGCCCCACTCAAAGAATAATTATGCATGCTCGCATACATACAGTATATAAGCAATTCCATTTTATCTTATAATGTCCACTCTTGACAAAGTGGGTAAATAGCTCACTAGAAGCACTCCATATGAATTACTGTAACGTTTTTTTAAATGCCTGAGGATATTATTGGGACAGAAAAGAACAAAGTGCTCACCAGTACCCCTCAATATTAAGTCCCCTTAGTACAGTGTGCTTAAGTGATAAATAATCCTATTTACTTCTCAAATAAGAACATGTTTCTACTGTATATGTCATTAAGATAAAAAATAAACTAATACCTAGACTTAAATCTAATCCTATATATACTGTACAGTATATGTAATCCTATCTGTATATGCAGTTTGAAATTGAATGTCTGTTGTACTGTATTATACTCAATGTATAGACCCTTTCAACAATAAAAACAAAAACAATGCTTGAACGTTCTATTTGGGCCCCAATCTACTTCCTCTGCATTAAGATAACATATGGAATGTTAAAACGGAAGCCTTGTAGGGCCAACTATGATGCTGATAATGGAACTCTCTTGAAAGGGTCCATATATTCATTTTAAATTAGTACCAGAGAACCGTTAGTATAAGGTTTTGCCCTTTCCATGACCTTCCATGTAGAGTTAGCATAAGGTTGCTATGTATGCAGGATAGGAATATAGTGAAAAATGGCAAATCTGGTATCAGATGTCAGCGCCTTGCCACCACGGTTAACTCTATTTGTCACAAGGGCCTTGCCTTCCGTATTTTTTAGACATGCTGACTTGCCTTAAAAATAGACTGACAAGAACAAGACAAATGAGCCACCCATTCCTCATTTTTATGCTTTCCCCGGGGGGAAAAAAGACACAGAGATTGATACCATGCTACATTGAGGGCAGGGCTGTTTTTGTAATGTTTGGAATGGCCATCAGATCCAACTATTGTAGACTTGTTTCCTGCCTTTATTATTTTATACATTTACTTACTCAAATAATTTTTTTTTTGGTTTTTGTTACTTCAGTTTGACTCATTTCTTCCGAGGAGGAGAATAAGCACAGGACACGAGACAAATCACTTTCAGCAGAGAGAAAACGCTCTTTGAAGGACACGTCACCGTTCTCAGTTTTTACTTTAGTTAATTGAAAACAATGCAATATTTCCACATATCTGGCTAACCATCGAGCACTCAAATGTTCCAGTAACTACATTTTTATTTTTGCCACAAAAGTTCAGCGCGTGTCAGCGTCTTTGCCCAAGTCCTTGCCCAAGAGTGCACCGCCGTCATCATGGGGGGGGGGGGGGGGGGGGAAGACCTCTCAACTTCCTAAAGAATGGTAGTGGCGGCCTTGCCTCCCACTCGACAGTGTCATTCGCCCACTAACTATGTTTTTTTTTTTTTTTTTTTTTTTTTTTTTTTTTTTTTTTTTTTGATGAAAGCTTTGAAGAAGTTCTCAGCTCACCTCCCACTCACACCGGGAGTGAACGACTCTTCTTTATTACTTATTTACTGGAACGCTCTGTCCTCACGAGTCGTCCTCGACAACCAATCAGCATCTCCCTGAGGCCCGGGGGGGGGGGGGGGGGGCTGAGCAATTCATAATTTTTAAACTCGAATCATGCCACAGCTGTGAAATCTAATCAATAGATATGAAACAGGAGGAGGCAGGGATGTGTGTGGAGTGGGGGGTGCTAGGTATCGGATGGTGTCCTTGATTAAAGTCTCGGCGCTTCCTCTGTTGAGGTCGCTGTAACAGTCTGTTGGTTGGTCCCACAATGCAATTCAGCGCGCAGAGAGAGATGGAGGGGCCAGCTAAACTGAATAGACATATCTGTGTATGCATGCCAGCATAATCGCGCATAGGTCTGTTTGGCCACATGTGTGTGTGTGTGTGTGTGTGTTAGTAATTGGTAATTATTTTGCGCGGGGGGGGGGGGGGGGGGGGGGGAGGTTGAGAGCATTTGGATAGGAAATGAGTGTGCGTCCTGATGTGCTGTGCCACTCCTCATGTTGTGTGGGAGTTATTAAACGCTGATGGAGGCCCCGGGACATCTTCTGCCTGATAGGAGCCCATCTCCTCCGCTGCACTCTCTCAAGGCGCCGGCCCTGTTTAATGCACTCCCCCAAAAAAGTCACTCCAAAAAACATAGTCATTTAACTTTTTTATGTTGTTACTTCATGATGGGACTGGCCTTTTTTGTTTGTTTTGTTATTGTTTTTGTTTTTGTTTTTCATGTCCTTACCTGAGAACCATACTGTCATTTGAATGGCAAGTATAAAAACAACAACAAAAAATAGAACAATACCCTCCTCGTCTTGAAGAATTTCTTTCAGAAGAGTTTTATTAGAGTTTTTTTTTTCCATTATTATTGGCAAGCAACAGCTGGGTTTTATTGGTTGTCTGAAGCGGCTCCAAGGACATCCTTGAATAAACAGAGTGATGGGAGCAGGGGTGGAGAAGGGGGTGGGGGGGGGGGGGGGGTGGGGTGCAGGTAAAGAGGGGGTATTAATTTGGATGCTCGACCCTCACCGGCCTCTCCTTGGACTTGAGGAGACTGTGCGTGTGTGTGTGTGTGAATGTGGTGTGCATTAAAATGGGTCTCAGGTGGAGACACTGCCATCATCGCCTCCGCCCCTGCTACCACCCCATCCCGATCACGAGGCAAGAGAAAATAGCCGCTTGCTTTCATTCCATATCTCAGACGTGACCGCACTCCCTCAAACATCTTGCCAGTGCACGACCATTGCCAGCAGAACCTCGACGTTTGAAATGAAAGAAACGGAAACTTCCTTCGCACTGAAGCACACCATTCAGAGACGCCTTTGCTTTTCAGACTCTATCCATCCATCCTCTTCCTCCTCCTTTTTGAAATTCTCCCTCAGGTGTCAATTAGAGAGTCACTACCGCCATCTGAAAGAAACAGATATTTGTGGTAGTGTTCTCTGTTATGCTGATGAGAAGATTCTCCTCCATAGTGAAGAGGCCCCATTGCATGTATAAAAGCCGTGACACTTAGTAATGTGTCTGGTCTTAATGCGTCTTTTGATGTGTTGGTGCCGCAGTGGGATCAGGGAGTCTTAATGAGAGTTCTACCAGGGCGTGCTGATTGCTACGGGAAGTTGGGGGAGACAAACAGCTTTTTCTTTTTTTTTTTACTTTAAAGTTTTACTGTTGTGAATGCATCTGTGTACGTGTCAGTCAATCAATCAATCTCTCTCTCTCTCTTTCTCTGTCTGTCTGTCTTCCAGGCAGTCTATTTATTTATCTCTCTACTGTCACTCAGATGTCATAACTGATCCCTCTCTCATATGCTTCTGTTGGGAAATGCATTCATTGTTAGTTTTCCTCCAGTTTTTTGCATTCAATTTAATGTGGAAAACTGTTAGCCATTAATTGTCAACCCTCCCCTCTCTCTCTCTCTCCTTCTCTCTATCTCTCACTGTTTCTCACTATATCTCTAACTGTTTCTCACTGTCTCTCTCACTCTCTCTCTCTCTCTCTCTCTCTCCTTCTCTCTATATCTCTAACTGTTTCTCACTGTCTCTCTCGCTCTCTCTCTCTCTCTCTCTCTCTCTCTCTCTCTCTCTCTCTCTCCTTCTCTCTATATCTCTCACTGTTTCTCACTGTCTCTCTCTCTCTCTCTCTCTCTGTCTCTCTCTCTTTCTCTCTATTCTCTGTTCATCTCTAGGACATGAACGACTACTCTCCCGTGTTTAGTCAGGCTCTGTACCGAGGGGTAGTGGCTCCCAACGCTGTCAAGGGGACTGTCATCATCATGGTGTCGGCAAAGGATGGGGACCCCCCTGTGAGTGCTGACAGACATGCTTGTGTGTCTGTCTGTTTGTCTATGTTGTGTTTGTGTGTGTGTGTGTGTGTGTGTGTGTGTGTGTGTGTGTGCACGCGCGCATGCGCACATGTGTGTGTATGTGTGTATTTGCACTCACTCAGTGTGAGACTGAAAACACATTCATGACAACACACTTCTCTTTATGCACTCGGCTAACAGGTGCTGCGTGTGTGTCTGCATGCGTCTCGTCTTGACTCACCACCCCACTAATTCAATAACAAGCTTCACTACCTCCCCATGAAGAAGTCATTACCTGCCCCCCAGACACACACACACACACACACACACACACACACTCAAGCACACCTCCACCTACCCCTCTGTAAGGCATGTTTTCCCCTCCAACTGCCTTTGCATACATCTCCCTTAGACACGGCTCAATGCTCTCAGCAGTCGCCTGGCTGATGGCGGCTAACTGGGCCTGAGCCTCCTCATTGGTCTATGTCCTGCTGGAGGCTGGAGATGAAGAGACACAGAGAGGTAGAGACGGAGGGAGGGAGGGAGACAGTGATGTGGTGTAGAGAGAGGGAGAAAGAGTGAGAGAGAGTAGAGAGACTGATGGGAGGCCCATGGTGGAGAAGGGAGAGAGAGAGAGAGAGTTGGCTAAGTGCTGTAGGAGGTTTGGATTGAGGGAGAGAAAGACTTGGATGAAGAGAGTTAGAGTGATGAGAAGGCTGGGGTGGAGAAGCAGTATGAAACAATAGAGACAATGACAGACAGAGAGGGAGAGAGAGAGAGAGTGAATGTGTTTGAGTGCAATGACAGACAGACAGACAGAGAGAGGGGGAGAGAGAGAGAGAGAGTGAATGCGTTTGAGTGCAATGACAGACAGACAGAGAGAGGGAGAGAGAGAGAATGAGAGAATGAATGTGTTTGAGTACAATGACAGACAGACAGAGAAAGGGAGGGAGAGAGAGAGAGTGAGGCCTCTATTTTGCACCCTGGTGAATGGCGCAAAACTCGTTTTCCACCAGGCGCAAAATGTATTTTCTTATTTTGCACGTCTATTTTTTAAACAATGCGCCCAGGGGTGTGGTAATTAACAACCTAGGGAGTGGCCTAGCACAAATCGTTATCGTACACTACCTAAAACGCATTACGCCACTGACCAAGAGAAACCTGGTCAGAAGTCCATTGCTAATATGTTATTTTAAGAGCGCACTGTCAACAGTCATATTGGCGGGTGCACAACGCACCATCATTCTATCATCCATGAACGCGCACAGGCGCACGTCCATGCAAAACATTACAAATTACACGATTAAAATGGGAAACATATAATAATTAGAATAAAGATATTACGAAATACATCTCACAATGAATAGTTATTCACCATCATTTGCAAATTGGTAATGACGGTTAAAAGTGATTAGGGGAGAGGCGAGAGACACATATGGAGCACAGCCGAAGACACACTGTCATGAGATATAAGTAACTCCTGCAGGATAAATGTTGTTTTATTCAGTCATTTGAACAATATTAGGGTAAGTGTTGCTTTTTCCAGCCTATGTTTTCGATAGTAACCCATTGTCAGTCAATAGTGAAAGTAACTTACTGTGTATAACTGTTTTGTCTTTGACTGACACCACAGTAAAGTTAGTTTTACTTTGACAATGAGTTCAAATAATAGTGCAAATGCGTGAAGGCTATACTATGCTAGGTTTTAGTAAAGCATAATTTAGTGGAATGACTGTTCCATACGGCCTCGCAAGCAGAATCCTTCAAATGCGCCGCTGACTGTCAAAATACCATG
>NC_055980.1:16869214-16874214 GCF_018492685.1 Alosa sapidissima | reverse complement strand
AAGACACATGCTAAGTGAGGCAGACACACACACACACACACATGGGCACAAGGGCACACACAGGAGCCTGACACACACACACACACACACACACACACATATACACACCCCACACGCACACATACACACACACACACCTCACATGCACACGCACACACACACACACACACACACACACACACACACACACACACACACACACACACACACACCTACCACACACACACACACGACACGCACACGCAAACACGCACACAGACACACGCACACACACACACACACACACACACACACACACACACACACAGCAGACACAACAAATATCTGAAGGTAAATTCTAATCATAACACTGAATACAGTAAATACTGTGATAATGGGCCCTGGATCAATTCAAAATGGTGCCAAAATTATCACCATACAACTGTATCAATTTCCGTCTTTTATCTTTTATAATCTCTCATCAGTGCTCTGACCAACACTCAGGCAGGTTTTCCCTCCCTCATTGCTGGCTAAAACTCCTTCCTACTCCTTATTAATGGTTCATAACATATTCATCAGTTTCTACTAGAGATGCACCGATTGCAATTTTCTGGGCCGATACCGATTTCCGATTTTTCATAGAGTTTGACCTGCCGATACCGATTTTAGCCGATTCCGATTTCATTTCTTCTAACCATTTTACAGCACACACACAAATAGTTATTTTCTATCTTTTCTTTGATAGAACATGTTAATATAGACGTGTAATCAACTTATCAATGATGAAATGGCTGTTAAAAAAATGGAACCGGTGAGCAGACAGATTCTTTTTCAAGTCTAACTTCAGATGCAGTATCAAATTATGGATTAAGTTAAGTTATGGAACACCCATTTTATGCTTCTCACATCCAATATCCAACTAAAGATTTAAGAATAATTTTCATGATACATTTGAACATAGGGCCTACTACCATGTAACATATTTTCATATGCATTGATGAATTTATGAGAGGGCGAGGGAAAAGTGGTAGCAGCCTAGGCTATCACGCAAACACGGGAGAAGTGCTAATAGCGATTAGGTGCTCCACCATATGAAAACAGTGCACGTTTGTTTTGCGGTGAAAAAATTAAATCCAAATTCCGGTTAAATGCATCAATTAGGCTATAGAAACTTTCAGAGACGACTGATTCAGTATTCAGAGCATCAGTTTTCTTCATTGTAGGCTA
The DNA here is from genome assembly GCF_018492685.1 of Alosa sapidissima. Lineage (NCBI taxonomy): Eukaryota > Metazoa > Chordata > Actinopteri > Clupeiformes > Clupeidae > Alosa > Alosa sapidissima. The sequence goes on along the minus strand of NC_055980.1, from coordinate 16,873,008 downwards.
CTATGTCAAAAGCAACTTTAACGTTTGTTTGCTTTTCTAATAGGCTATCGTTTGTTCACTTTCACGACATCCACTTCTCAATCTGCTAGACTAGGGTATTTTAAGGCATAGCCCTAGTGTACGTGCAGTAAATAGTTAGAGTATTTTTTTTTCAGTGGAGTAGAACTACTAGGGCTACTGTATGTCACTGCTTGTTGACATCTTATTATGTAGCCTAGCCTATGATCGCTAAACTTTGATTATTTTTAATGTCGCAGTCGTTTATCTCCGTTCACCAGTCTTGTGGTTCAGCTGTGGGCACGCAATTAGCGGCAGTGATGGGCGGTGATGAGCGATGTTTACGTAGCCTAATGAAGTGACAGCTTAGTAAATTCCACGCAGTAGGCCAATGGTAAAGCACAGCGTTTGCTGCATAGAAAAACTCAGTAGCCTATTAGCGCTTTCTTTGTAGCCCTACATCCAGCTCTGACTGTTGGCCTGGTTGCTAGCTTCTTCAAACTTTGCAAACTCAGCTGGGTGTTACAATTGCAGCGCACGAGTGTATTTGACCGGCATAAAATCGGCATGTCTCAGACTGACCGGCCGGTCGCTGGTCATGGCCGATCACGTGAAAATCGGCCGATTCCGGTCACCAGCCGATCTATCGGTGCATCTCTAGTTTCTACTGCTTTCTCCCTGACCAGAACTGTGATTCCTACTGTAGGGATTGTGCCAGTGTGTGTGTGTGTGTGTGTGTGTGTGTGTGTGTGTGTGTGTGTGTGTGTGTGCCAAAATACTAATCTTAAATAGTGGCTCCCGTCATAGCTGATCAGAAATATTGATTGCAGCATTGCTCTAGAGGTGGAGAGAAAAACTTATATTCATAAGTTATCGTTAGCCAATGCCATCTTATGCTTGAATGTATTCCAGAGATGCCCTTAGTGGTCTCTCTCTCTCTCACAGAGGACATTAATTTTTATTTAAAACTCACTGACAACCCCATTAGAGCCTATCTGGGGCTTATTACAGTGGAGATGGTGAAGATATCCAGAATGTCACACACACACACACACACACACACACACACACACACACACACACACACACACACACACACACACACACACACACACACTAACAAACAAACACACATACACAAGCACAAGTAACTGGACGGTGTGTGTGTGTGTGTGTGTGTGTGTGTGTGTGTGTGTGTGTGTGTGTGTGTGTGTGTGTGTGTGTGTGTGAGAGTGAGAGAGGTGTGAGGCTTTTAGGATGTGGTTCACTATTGCAATAGAATCCCACCTGCATACTCCAACAGCACCATCACCATTATGACTACAACCACCCTATGCAGAGTGGGATGGCCAGTACCAAGCAGACCAAGGGTTACCAAGGGTTAACTGAAAAAGTATTCACATCTGTCTTAATGAGCATTGAACAGATGATGCACAAGTCCCACGATTCATTAACAGACAACAGACCTAGCACATATCTGTTAACATGTGCAGACATTTGGTATGTTGTAAACGAATGGTTATCTATCTGGATGCAGAAAATGTACATCTGGACTCTGGTGGGACCTAACACCACGACCCCAATATTGATCAACATTTACATTCCGTCACCGTCAGATGAGCTACAGTTGAAAAGGTCTAGGCCTGTCAGCATGGGTGGGGGGGGGGAACTTAAAGGTTGGAGCTGGATAGGGGCTAGAGCTTGATGTGAAAAGGTCAAAGATCAAAGGTCAAAGTGCCCACTCACACTGAGGTGGAGGAGGACCGTGCCGGCGGGGCTGTTCTCGGCGAGCGTGGCCTCGTACGCCGGCTGGGAGAAGACCGGGCTGTTGTCGTCCACGTCGATCACGGTGACGGGGAGCAGTAGGGTGGTGCGCCGTGGGTCCTGGGCGCCGTCCGAAGCCTCCACCAGCAGCTGGTATTGACCTCTGACCTCGCGGTCCAGCGGCGCCACCGTGATGATGGCCCCTGAGCTGTTGATGCGGAAAAGGCCGTTGTGGGTCAGGAGGCGGTAGCGGACCTCGCCGTTGGCCCCCGCGTCCGGGTCGCTGGCCTGCAGAGGGGGAAATCGCAGAGGGCAGAGATCAGAGGTCAGGTGTCAGAGGTCAGAAGTGAGCGGGGGCATGCGCATGTCTCCATCTCCCATACACACATATCGTACACACATGGCTGCAATCTGTATGGATCACTGTATCTTTAATTTAGTCATTGATTTTGAAGGGTTTTTATTTTACAAATCAATAACATACTTTTACAAAATGTATATGTTTTGGTAATCAAACCCATAACCATAACCATAAAATACCTTGTAGGCGTGTGTGATGTATTCACACATTCACACATTTCCATTTATTCATCTGGATTACTCTTGTATCCAGAGCAACTTACAGTAGGGGAACAATGATCAAGAAAACTGTAAGTTGTGAGTCAACGCAAACCAATCAGTCTGACAGAAGAGCCATAGAGCAGAGACAAGAAGTATGCAAGTGGTGTAGATGTAAGGGTGTACAGTACATATGGTTATAATTTGTGTGAATCACTGTGTTGCTTTTCTTTTTTTGTAGAAATCAATAACACAGATTCTAAGTCTGTGTGAAATATGTGGTTTCTGAAGACCACTGAAAGGTGAAGGGGAAAGTCAAAGGTGAAGGTCAAATGTGAAGGTCAAAGGTGAAAATGCTGCATCAGTGTAAATGCATGTGGTGGTTGCTACAATTGGTAATTTTCTACAGTATTGACCATAGCCTTGTGTACTGACTTAAAGCTTAATATGAAGATTGATATTAGGCTTTACAGACCTGGTTTAGGCCTGTTTCCCACTATACTGAAGTTGCTTGAACCAGGAGCATAGTGTCGGTATCAGTGAATATGATCAAAACAAAGCTAGTCCTTACCACTGTTGCCTTGTGCTTTCTCAAAGGGGGGACTATAGTGTGCTTTAAGGCTATGGCTCACTGGTTAGCTCTCTGGACTTGTAACCGGAGGGTTGCCGGTTCGAGCCCCGACCAGTGGGCCGCGGCTGAAGTGCCCTTGAGCAAGGCACCTAACCCCTCACTGCTCCCCGAGCGCCACTGTTGAAGCAGGCAGCTCACTGCGCCGGGATTAGTGTGTGCTTTACCTCACTGTTCACTGTGTGCTGTTTGTGTTTCACTAATTCACCGATTGGGTTAAATGCAGAGACCAAATTTCCCTCACGGGATCAAAAAAGTATATATACTATACTATGTATTTTTTTTTTCTTAACAATGCTATATAAATTATTGAAATTGAACATTCTGAGTTAATACTGTTCCCTTAAAACATAAGCAGCCATTAAAAAGTTAACATCAAAAACACATTTGGGAAAACTACACACAGTGTGTACATATTTCTTCACTGAATTAGTTTTATTGGTTTTAAATGTATATACATGTAGTATCAATCAGGTGGCTTAAAGCAAGGAAAAACATTCTGTGCATGGAATTATTGGAAAAGTCATTACATATAAATAGCCCATTACATATAAATAGCCCGTGTATTCTGGCACAGTGTCTGAAAACTTTAGGCTGCAATGATAATGACGTCATTCATTCTGGAAGGCTACAGTTGAAACAAAAGTAAGACAACTCTAACTGCAGTTTTGCAAGTAACCGTATATTTATGGCGTCCAATATTGGAAGAACACAATATTGTTACGGTACAGTCATTTGTGCAAAATTAAAAATTTTTTCCACTTCACCCTAAAAACAATAATACACCCCCCCCCCCCCCCCCCACACACACACACACTTTTGCATTGTTCCCAAATGTTATTACTGC
>NC_055980.1:16859214-16864214 GCF_018492685.1 Alosa sapidissima | reverse complement strand
TGGATTAAGGTATCATTACAAAAGGCGGGACGAGCTTAAATAGAAAACAAGCCTCTGAAGTTAGACGCACGAATACATGCCAGTTATGTGCGCACCTGGGAGTGAGTGAGTGTCTCTGTCCAGGAAGGCCACTTATGCAAAGAACAGATAAATAGAAGGAACGTTTACTCAATAAACGAAACATCAAACCCCCCTATCTCAGACGCTCACACAAAGAGATGTGTGAAAGTGTGCAGACACACAGACACACACACACACACACACACAGCGAATGAACAGAAAAAGCACTCCATCTATTGAGGAACTCAGTCAAACATACACATATAAACAAACACACCCCCCTGCCAACACACAGCTAACAGATAGAAACAATTGTCAAACAAGCCCCAAAGCCCTCACCAAACACACAACCACACACACACACACACACACACACACACACACACAAACACACACACTCTCTCTCTGCCTCCCAGATTATTCCTCTGACACCGCGCGGCGGCCCGCATTAATTTAGCCCGCTAATTACCCCTCCTCGTCCGCCTAACCGAGCCGAACAAAGCCCGTCATTACAGGCCCTCCCTGAAGGTGGCAAATGATTTAAATTACATTTATTTAATTGGGAAATCATAAACAGTCCGCGCCGGCCCAGCGCCCTCGGGGGGAGAGGTGGGGGAGGTGGGGGAGGTGGAGGGAGGGGGGGGCTGCAGCAGATGTGCATGGCATCCCATTGGCACCTGCATGTGGAAAGGAGAGCCTGGGTTGCCATGGCCGCGGCTCCAGTGGATAGTGGCACTGGGAGTTGAAGGGGGGGTCGGCGACTGACCAGAGGAGCTGCGGTGCTCAATGTGGGTACCGCTGGCAGTGTGCTAAAGCTAAAGCTAAGGTTGTGCTGGGCTCCCTAAGCGCTAGTAAATCTTAATGCTTCAGCATACCAAGAGATTTTAGACGATTCTATGCTTTGAAGTAGCAGTCTCAGGGAGACCCTTTTCTGATCCAGCATGACTATGACATGAGAAAGCATCAAAGCATTTAGAGCTTTCTGGCTTGACACATGTTCACAATTGGTCAGTCCCCATTCTCAGGAGTTCAACAGAGACTCTCTCAATAGTCCTTCAGCCGCTGGTACTGCATCATTGAGAGTAGACTGAGCTAGTGAATTCTCTTTGCTCCACAGAAGAGAGCAGATACTGTAGATCAAGCGAGTTTGTGAATGGGATCTGTTGCAAACCTTGAAGGGTGACAAGTCATTTGACTTATCCCTCATTAGAACGAACGATCTCAGTAGAAGCCATATCCTCTCCTGAATCAGCAAGAACAAAAACAGCACACAATGACTGTATTGTTTGCAATCTCTGACAGCTTTTCACGTAAAACATAGGATGGCATTAGCCTGGCTCCGTCTGTCTACATACTTCCGCTCAATTTAATTTTCCTACAGTTCTGCAAAGTCAGAGAGTCTGGTATTATCAGGCTAGGATGGCATAACTTGCTCATAAAAATGTGACACAGCCAGCCAGTCCAACATGTGTTACTGTCTGCAGTTTGATTCCCACAAAAAGACTCCTTCCATTGCTACCTACAGCAGTGTGCAAAGATGGCTGGCTGGCTGGCTGGCTGGCTGTGTGTGTGTGGGGGCTGTGGCCTGCACCAGAGAGTGCACACAGCGAGCACAGGGAGTGCACTCCACCTTCACTGGGAGAGCTCACGGCACTGAGGTTCAAAGGCCAAATACATTTCAGTTTCATTACTGAGCTGAGCTCAGTGTCCCTCAGGGTAACCAGACAAGCAGATACAGAGAGAGAGAGAGAGAGAGAGAGAGAGAGAGAGAGAGAGAGAGAGAGAGAGAGAGAGAGAGAGAGAGAGAGAGAGAGGGAGGGAGAGATATAGAGAGGGAGAGAGAGAGAGAAAAAGATCTAAAGTGGAAGAGACTGGGTGCACAAGTGTGTGTGTAGGAGTGTGTGTGTGTGTGTGTGTGTGTGTGTGTGTGTGTGTGTGTGAAAATGAGTCAGAGAGTGTGTGTGAGAGAACCCAAACCTTAAACATAGTAGAAAGAGAGAGGGGGGGGGGGGAAATAGAGAGAGAAAGAAAGAAAAAAAGAAAAAGAGGGAGAGGAATAAGTAAAGAGAGAATAGAATGTAAGAAAGAAAGAGATGGAGAGAGAAAAAGAAAGAAAGAAAGGAAGAAAGAGAGGAAGAAAGAAAGAGAGATGGAGAGAGGAAGAAAGAAGTAAGGAAAGAAAGAAAGGGCAAGTTTGCATGGTGCATGAATGTCCTCTTGTGTGAGGTTGAGGATCGTTCTAGTGTGTGGGCAACTGTGATTGATGTATGCATTTGCATATTTGTCTGATGGTTGTTGTGTGTGTGTTTGCTTTGAATATGTGGCCATGTGCTACTGTTTCTGTGTCTGTGGCAAACATGACTGACCTTCACTTGGCCTACGAAGGCGTTGGCCTCCTCCTCAAGGACCGAGAGGTTCCTGGGGAACGAGCGATCGAAGATGGGATCATTGTCATTGACGTCGGTGACCAGGATGTTGACGGTTGTCGTGGAGGTCTGCAAATCAAACAAACAGCACAACAAAAACACACATGTTTAGATGCCCGTCTCCAAAGCAACGCTCACACCAAAGAGAGCAATTATCTCCTTGCTATTGACGAGCGCTCCAACGTGCATTGCTTCCCTCTGGGTTTTTTTTGTTTTTTTTTTGAAAGCCATGCAAATGTTTTGCTGAATAAATCCTTGATTTGTATTAATCTAGGGTCTGTTGACAGGGGCCAACAGTGATATCTGCTTTTCATAAACAAATCAACCCCCCCTCCTTCCATCCTGCCTGTAGATGTGCGCTCCGGTTCATTTGCATAGATCTTGTAAAATTGATAACATATTTGCATTCATTATCTAGACTTGAATGGGAGCCTGATGAAAGATTTCCACAGCTGTCAGTGAATTAGCATTTTAAAACAACATTGGGGATTTGCTCGCATAAATTCACACACACGCACAGCCGTGGCCCACTGGTTAGCACTCTGGACTTGTAACCAGGCAGCTCACTGCGCCGGGATTAGTGTGTGCTTCACCTCACTGTGTGTTCACTGTGTGTGCTGTTTGTGTTTCACTAATTCACCGATTGGGTTAAATGCAGAGACCAAATTTCCCTCACGGGATCAAAAAAGTATATATACTTATACTATATACTTATACACACACACACAGCAGCAGCAAAATTTGAACCCTGGCCTGCAGGCTGTTTCTGTCTATCTGTCCCATTAAAAAGAAGAACAGGGAGAAAAGTTTAATTAGACCTTTGTTAAATGCACACACACACACACAGTCATGGGGCGGACTCCTTATCACAGCGACCAGAAGGAATGAAATGAAAACTCAATAACGTCCGCAGACACAAGGTCTGACCCGCCTCACTGCAACAGCACGGAGCGCAGCGAAAGCCACACAAGAGCTGACTGACATCGTCAGGGACACCGTTCCTTCTCTTCTTTCAGAGACACACGCAGGACAATGGTCACTATACGATGTGATGCCATGTGAGAGGCGACCGATCCGGGCAAACACAATCTGTGGAGGCGAGCGAAGGCCGAACTGGCCTGACAGGCGCGCGCCGTGGAGTCCGGCGAGAGATGATGGATTCCACCGTCGCATGAAGTTCATCAACTACTCAGTCTGCGACCCAGAGGCGTCTAGGCTCACACACTCACACACACACACACACACACACACACACCACACTGGTGTCTATGATGCTGATGAATGAGTTGCTGTGGTTACTGATTAAGAGACAAGTATTTGTCACTTCCTGTACGGAGCTGATGAAGTGCGTGGGCGTCAACACAACAGGCCTATCCTGCTGTCCTGCTGGTGATGGGCCTTTACATTCAGAGTCTCCATGCTCGTGTAGAAAAAGGCTGCGCTGCTGGTTTCAAGCATCGAACGAAGAATGCACTGAATGCTGAATAGGGAGGAAATCCATATCTGCGTGTACACACGCACACACACGCACACGCACACGTACACACACACACACACACACACACACAGCCAGACACACACCAGACTCCCACAGAGGAAACAACCAAACAGATTAGCCTTCCGGTATGGGTAAGCCGTTATTAGTAAGCTCTGGAGGGAGCGGCTGGGGTAAGTGAAGGTGTGGGGGAGGGGGGCTGCATGCCATGGTGGTGGTGGTGGTGGTGGTGGTGGTGGGGGCCAGGATCCATGGTGAGCCGGTTTACCCCTCGCCGTGCGCTCCAGAGGGGGGAAGCTCAGAACCATCCATCTGCATTAATCTCCTTCCCAAAACACACACGCCCCACGTCACATATCATATCTATTTCCTCCTTGCCCACCCTCACCACCAACATCCTAACCCCACCCTCACCACCCTCACCATCCTCACCCCACCCTCACCACCCTCACCATCCTCACCCCACCCTCACCACCAACATCCTCACCCCACCCTCACCCCCACCACCCTCACCATCCTCACCCCACCCTCACCACCCTAACCCCCAACCCCACCACCCTCACCCTCACCACCAACATCCACACCCCACCCTCACCACCAACACCCTAACCCCCACTCTCACCACCAACATCCTCACCCCACCCTCACCACCAACATCCTCACCCCACCCTCACCACCGTCCTATCTACCAGCGCCTGTCTACTGCACGCCACACCACCACCCTAACCCCCAACCCCACCACCCTCACCCTCACCACCAACATCCACACCCCACCCTCACCACCAACACCCTAACCCCCACTCTCACCACCAACATCCTCACCCCACCCTCACCACCAACATCCTCACCCCACCCTCACCACCGTCCTATCTACCAGCGCCTGTCTACTGCACGCCACACCACCACCCTAACCCCCACCCTCACCACCCTAACCCCCAACCCCACCACCCTCAACCCCACCACCCTCACCATCCTCACCCCCACCCTCACCACCGTCCTATCTACCAGCGCCTGTCTAC
>NC_055980.1:16851714-16854214 GCF_018492685.1 Alosa sapidissima | reverse complement strand
GGGCCCCTTTGACTGATAGGTCAACCGCATGGTAGACTGAATAAACAACTCCGGTAGGCCATGCGATACTCTAAAGACCGCCTGGCTGTCCTGTTCGGCAAGCCTTAGACTGGCAATGATAAATAAGCACAAGATGCTTTCAATGTTACTGCCTAAAGACATTCTAGAAGCCTCCGTCTAGGAAAGATAGATAACTGCAGACATCGCTTCAATGTCAATAACCAGTCAATAACCAGTGACATACGACATCTTGAATGCACTTCTATTAGCTCCTGTCTGGTCTGCGAAAAACAATAAAGCCACAATCGCTCCATTATTGAAGAAATTTCCTGAATTGCTATTAGCAGTTGTGTTAGACTATAATCTCTAAACTTACCCACTGTGAATGTGTCTGCTTTTGCTTGGGATCATCTTTTCATAAGGTAGCTGCAAGCTTGTTCTGGCTTATTCCCAGGACATTGAAAAGTTTTCATCTCTCAATCTCTTTTTTATTTCCTCTTGCATAGCAAAAAAAAAAAGAAAAACAAAGTTTGTTCCCCCTCACATCCGACAGGAACAAAGAGTAGTGTTACATAAAGGAAAGACCTGCTATAGCAAAGGGGGAGAGCCGTAAGCTGAACTCAGCCCTGTTTCTAAAGGGTCCCTGCAGCTTGTGACTGCGACGCCTAAATGCCAAGCTCTTTGGTAAGGTATTCAGAGCGCATTCTACACCGCAGCGATGGCACTCGGTCCTACCAGTACAGCTCAGTCAGTCACAAAGGAGGTTAGAATGATGTTCTTGCTAGTTCTTGCATGTTATGAAACTTTGCAAAACAGCATGCATGTGCATTGCATGTATCAGTTTCAAAATCACTGGCAATGCAGCCAAGGTTTTGGAGCCTTAATAGGCTAGCTGGGTTGTGTCTGGAGAAAGCACAGCACCCTGCAGTTTCAGTCGATTTTCTTGACAGTGAACCCAGTGGGGATTAGTTTTCCAGACACCTGTAGGGGATAGGGGTGGGGGTGAGTGGGGGTATTAAGGCTTCCCCGGGGAGCGGTCATGACATACCCCATCTGCCTTTCCGTCGGACGCCGTGACAACCAGTGTGTATCGATCCGTCGTCTCCCTGTCCAGCGTCTTGTTCAGAAGCAGGAGTCCAGATCTACATGGATAAATTCAAACACAAACAAGACACTGACACACCACCAAGTAAGTAAATAAACAAATAAAACATACACATGCCTGTGTAAACGAGGCCACTGTGATATTGAAGTAACATGCTGTGGAAATGCGTTTGACAGCCGTGGCTAAGCTCCGTCGAGATTTCATGACATACTCAATGCCACTATTGGGTGATTAGAGAGGGACTTCTGGAGTAAGGAATAAGACTTCAGCCTTCCCCATCTCAGTGGCGTGCTAAAACATAATACATACTATATCGGGATTATGACAGGGCTTTAAATCCATTATTAATCATTAAATCCATTATGAATCCATATGTGATTAATTATATAAGGCTATAGACTATAAGCTTTGAAGTGAAAGTCTCCATCTGAGTTGGCAAAAGTAGCTTCCTGTTTCTCGCGTATTGGACTGTAGCCTTTAAGAATGCCATTCAGACATCATACAGGGTGAAAGAAAGGAAAGTGCTTTAAATGTCAAATGATATGCCAATTGGCTTCAGTTCTTTTACAAAAAATCACTTTGTCAAGTGCACTCATTGAAATATTTGATTTGTGATAGGAAAATAAAGCTTGTATAGTGAGTAGACAATTTTTGTTTTAATGGAAGTTTTTAAATGTACTGGTGGAGTTGTTACAGAACTGGGTGCATACACACACACACACACACACACACACACACACACACACACACACACACACACACACAGCACACACACATTTACTAGAGGAGACACGCACACTCAGACAGAGCCACCCCAAACCGGCCCTCCATTAAAGCCCATCAAAAGCATTAACAAAGGAATATGAGAGATCATTTAACACAACAGCAGGACTCCGCACAATCAGTGAACAACAGAACAGAACAGAACAGAACGGAACATTTTCTATCAGCTCGCTCAGAAGTGCTACTGAAGCGCCAACCACTTGGTGGAGGACTCAGAAATGCAAATGAGCACAGCTCGGAAAACACAGACAGACACAAAAGCAGGGGTCACTCCACAGATCTGATTATTTTGTTCGAATTTTTTTTGTTTTGTTCGAGAGCTGTTCCAATCTTGATGTTATTGTTTCAAAGGTCTCCTCCTCCCCTCCCCGCTCCTCCCCGCTCCTCCCCTCTCCTCTCCTCCCCTCCCCTCCCCTCTCCTCCTCCCCTCCCCTCTCCTCTTCTCTCCTCTCCTCTCCTCTCCGTTCCATTTATATCCACGCCGTAGGAAACACTCTTCTCTCCTCCCCTCTCCTCCCCTCTCCTCTTCTCTTCTCTCCTCTCCTCTCCTCTCCTCTTCTCTCCTCCCCTCCCCGCTCCTCTCCTCTCCTCTCCTCTCCTCCCCTCTCCTCT
>NC_055980.1:16826714-16846714 GCF_018492685.1 Alosa sapidissima | reverse complement strand
GCCCTTAGCCTCATGTGGTATTCAGTGCTGCAGTAGTCTATAGATGAAAGACCTGCACAAATTGCTATTCTGCACATGTGTAGCATAACATTACATAACATAAATCCCTTATGTATATCTTTAAAAGTCTCCTAATGAACATTTAGGGGATTGGAGGTGACTGATAATCATAAGCAGAACATATTTGAAGCGGGATAATTATTTCAGCTACGCTCCAAACTAAACATACTAATGAACTGATGGCAGGATAATTAATGTGCATGATTTCACAGTTGGCTCGCAAAACTGGTGCTGCACCACATGATATTTCAAAATGAAAATAGCGCCGAGGGCTAACAACAGTGTTTGCAGACAAACGGAACTGCGAAAAGCAAAAGAGGAATGTTGTACCAAAGAGTCGGGAAAATAATTCTAACAAATACATATGCATGCCTACAACAGGTGTTACTGTAATGTGTTTTGGATGAGCAAGGCAACAGAGATGTGTTGTGCCAGAGTCAAGCAATGTATTTCACAAATACATATGCATGCCTTCAAAAGACATTATGCTCCTTACAGGAACAAGGCAATAGAGATATGTTTTGCCAAAAGAGTCAAGCAAAAGATTCCGCAAATACATATATACAGTATGTCTCCAAGAGGTGCTAAAGTTCCTTACACTAATGCACTGCCATTGCCTTTCAACCTGTTTACCTATCTAAAAATGTTAATGTGCTATACAGTATATACAGTATAATACTTACTACTTACAAACTTTTCTAGGGTTGAAAGAACGTGTGCGAACGAAAGAAAGTGTGTAGAGAATACCAGTAAATAGGTTCCATTATGATCATGCAAAATTCATCACCTCTCTTTATCACACATCTCTGGCTTTGTGACAACATGTATGGAATAGCATGTAAGTCAGCTAGGCTAGGAGTATCACAGCGCCCACAGCCCTGATCTGCTTTCCACTGAGATCAAATTACATCGGAGCACACACTGCTGAAAGTTAGCTTGCATTAGCTTTACAGCTTAGCAGTCACCTTTGTCCAAACTATGACACAAATCCCTTGAGGCAGTATAGTCCACGACACAACTGTCAGAAGCAACTCCATCAGGATCAGGATCAAGGATAGCGAGGCACACAAACATATATCCCTAGACTGCAGGACCTCTTGTCAAAACAGAGCGAGGCAAGGAGGACAGTAACACCTGGTTACGGTCTCAAATTGAAAATTGATATTCTTCTGGGAGATATCTTGGCTGATACTTGAGGGATACTGAGTTCAATACCATTTGGAACAGCAAGTCCATCTGATGAGTCCATCGCTGATCATCGTCTCTCTAACTTCCCCAAGTGATTAAAGGTACACTATGCAGGTTTAGGTATTTTTGGCAACTGTAGAGCTCTCTCTAGAGTCACAATGTATTTATATGTTACTCTGCTATTGAAAAGCTTCTATAGCAAGCTTTTTGCGACTTATCCCCACTGTACACAATGCAAATGCTTTTTTTTGTGGAGGTGACAATGACAAGGTAATATTTCAAGATTCTCGCGAGATTTGGCGGAGGCGCCACTCTCGCCTATTACAAGTTCGTTTACCATCAAATTGGGTTCATAAAGGTGAAAATCTTGCATAGTGTGCCTTTAAGCCTAATTAAGAGCACTGTAGAAACATGACCAGCCAAGTGAGAGGTCCTGTGATATCTTGCAGCTATAGTGCAAGAGTGGGTCTTGCAGACACCGCTATGGTATATCATCATATAATCAAGATCATACAATAGGTCAGGACTGTTTGCTAAATGTAAGGATCAAGCACTGACTCTGCTCTGTATAATGACAATAAACTGAAATGAACTGAACTGAACTGACGATACAACAGACAAGAGTTTGGGATTGAGAAAGACTCTGATACTTAAGGTCATGCTGGAATACCTAACTTGGCAGCACAGGTAAGTAAAATGTACTTTCCAAAAGAAAACAGATGCATATATTTACACTGTTAGATCATTCTAACTTCTGTTGGATGGGACATTCATTGAGAAAACGCCTGGAAGACTGCCTCTGTAGTCTGATGGCCTTCATCACATTTGAACCCAACTCTTTCATCTCGATTTATCTTACCTTGCATGGAAGCCTATTTGGCATCCCTTTCAGATAATCATGGGATGTAGGAATATATTTTTTTCACTCGCACTAACATGCCTCCGTTCAATTCTCCGGACAAGTGCCTCTAACCCAAGGCTAGAGACCCAGCACTACACAGAAACACTGTATTTCATACTACATTTCAAAGCTCTTTTCAGTGCCAGCAGCAAAACGGCCTTTTTAAAGATAGACTAGACCAGGGGTTTTTAAATGTTTTGTGTGTGTGGACCACTATGTGTAATGAAGAATTTTCGCGGACCACCTCATAATACCCTTAATAAAATGTCTATACACAGTCCTACCTGAATTAATCTGCACCTCTTAATAGGCCTACTAGCACTAAAACTAGGCCTACAGTATAACTGGGCATCACATCAGTAGGCTATCGTAAAAGCACCAATATGTCTAAAACAAAAATGTTTTTTTAATACTTCAAAATAGCATTTGATAAATTAACCTTACATTTTCAGTAGCCATATGTGTGTAGATTTGAACAAAATCTAGGCTGGTTCTTAGCGTGAGCTTTTACTGCCCAAGAAATTGGAACCATGCTCGGAGTTTGAATTCTCGTTGTGAAATAAAAAATTCCACTGGAGCTCCAAGCGGTTTTGACTCTTCAAGTCACTGTACATAGCTAATTTATATACACTTATGGGGTGGGTGTTTGCGTTTCTTTAGGAATCCGCCGTCTTGGTTTGTATAGAAATTAATATTAATTGACACATAGGCTACTCGTAAAAGGGCGGATACAACAGGCTTGTTAAAAGAAAGTTTACTGCACGGCTGCCACGTATTTAATTTATTTATTTACTCAAGCGCCCGATGGCATAATCAAGTTCATTTCAACAACGTATTTTCTTAACAATATATTATTAAATGTATAACGTTACAGTAACAAGAACATCTGTCTGTCTGAGAGCGAGAGAGAGATAGAGAAGGAGGAGAGAGAGACAGAGAAAGAGAATAAGTTTTCTTTTCACCCTCCTTTTTTTGTACCTTTATGAGGAATCTGGCCCGACTCACTGTTATTAGTAGAACTAGAGTTAACATCTGCCTCTTTTCTCTTCAGAGAACCTGTTGCCATCCACCGATCCATGTTGTGGTTCTAACCAGTTCTTCTAACCGTTAGCGCTTAGCGGCACTGCACTTGAACGTCACAGCCTAGCGCCACTAGCCTTTTAGTCACACAATAATCACACAATAACTTTACTATTTAATTTACATTTAAATTTGATATGAATATACATATTCTTAGAATATATGTTAGCATTTCCTGGTAAAATAAAGGTTTAAAAAATATATTATTTTATATTTTATTTTGCTTTTCCACGGACCACCTGCAGTACCCTCCACAGTTTGGGAATGACTGGACTAGACCATAAAACTACAAAGCTATAAACTTTAAAACTACAAGTCCCACTGACCTCCTCTGGGCCTTGGGGCCATTGTCCATGGCCTCCACAGTGAGTGCATAGGTGCGGCCCACGGCCAGACTGATGCCCGGCATGGCTTTGATCACCCCCGTGTGCTTCTCAATCACAAAATGGCCCTGGTCTCCTGCCAGGATGCGGTAGGTCACCTGGCCGTTGGGGCCCTCATCCGCATCCACTGCCGTTAGCTGAAAAACACATCACAGCTGGTTCACAAATAATAGTTCTAAGACATCAAAGCTTTTCTAGCCTTTGTGTTGGATGGTGGACGGGAGACAGGAAATGAATAGGGGAGAGGGTTTGGGACAGGACCTCAGGCCAGACTGTGGGCACTGGGCCTATATGTGGTTAGGGGCATAGATATTAGAAAGCTAGATACCACATTGTCCGTCGAGTTCTATTAAGTGACATAAGTAAATTTGAGCTGATTGGTTTAAACACTATAACCTGGAGAGGCAATAATATACTGAAACAGACCCAACTATATGCTTTGTTTAAAGAGTTCCCACATATGACTGCAACCTAGTCTGGGGCTCTGTCCTAACAAAGACAGTATTTATCAGTACCATTCAGGCATTGAATAAACTATAAGAGTGAAATGAAATACAATGAAATATAAATGCAACCATGAATATTTCAACATTCATATTTACACTTTATACATTATACATTATTTTTTTATTTTCATTATTAACACTTCTCACAATTGGAAAATGTTTTATGACTAAAGTCGTGAAATTTTACTTCCTACCCATTATTCATTCTCATTGTTCTCTAAAAATGGAGTGAGGCCATCCTAAAAAATGTGACCCACTTTTTATTCAAAACACAACAAATACCTCAGGACGAGCAGGGAGAAAAACAAAAAATAGAGGACATAAAAACAGCACATGATGGAGCCACATTAAAAATTCAAAAAGGCCTCAAATGACATTGACCGTAACACGACAAGAGGGGAAAAGACATTTTAAAGCGTCCCTTAATAAAGACGAAACTGTCCCTATGACTCGTTAATACACTTTTCTTAGGGTTCATTTTCTAGGGCTGTTCGAGCAAAGTTAACCATCTGGGTTAATAAGCCTAAATTAGAGTGTGCTTCCAAAGAAAAACACCTTATTAAATCAAATCATCTGAGGAGCGGGTTCAGCGCGTTATCGACCCGGCATTCAACTTGTCTTTCGCCTCCCCCACCGCTCCTCTGAGGCCAAGAGCCCTTTGATTTCAAGCTGTGAAACCGAACGTGACCTTTCATGTCAATCATTTGTGCCAGCATGTCGAAGACACCAACTGACTCAGTAGCCATGGTCTGACTGCAAAATAGACTATTATCCGCCCGCAGCCCGAAAGCACTGACAAGCAAGCATGGCCAAAAACGATACGAAAAAAAAAAAAAACTAAACTGCACTGAGCCCAAAGCCGCACAGAGCGCCTTGGCAATTATTTTGGCTGTATGCCATGTATAAACGAGGCCTCACTAATGCTATTAGTCTAAGTGAGTGGAGTGTGTTTGCTGCGGTGGCGGAGTGTGTTTGACTATTGATTACCCGCAGCACAGTCTCTCCCGGCTGCATGTCGGTGAAAACGTTGACGCCGTACGAGACGTTGGGGAAGGTGGGCGTGTTGTCGTTGGCATCGATCACGGTGATGTTGACGGTCACCGGCAAACTCTCTTGGACGCCATCCGAGGCGATCATCTGTGGGGACGAGGAGGGAGAGGAAGAGGATGAAGAGGACATTTGAGAAGAGGGAGGAAAAATTACCCATGAGATCAGCACAGAGAATAAAAAAAAAAACATAGTTTTTCTAAACATAAAAATAACTATTTTACAGATACACAGAGAAAAAAAAAAACTCTTTCAGACTGTGCAGTGATCAGAACTTGCTGATGCAGGTGAACTCGAGGCAGGGAATGGAATGGGACTGGGATGCAATATAAGGTGTCTCTAGGCGCCACAAGTCACAGTCGTTTGAGTGTGACAAACTCTGCCAGCTCCACGAGCCATGAAGCAAACTAATGTAGTGTAAGTGGTTTGGAAACACACCAAATGCCCTCCTAAAGAGAGAGTGTCTGAAACATACAGTATGAGATTAAACAATATAAGAAAACAATATATTTACATACAGCATGTGCTTTATGAAATAAACCCACATTAACAAACATACAAACAAACAAAGATACACTTTAACAATACATTCAAAGCAGGCGATGAGTGCTTAGTAGAGCATCGATTCAATAGCCTGAGCAGGCATTTTTTTATTTTTTTCATTAGCTGATGGCTGCCAGGTTTGTCTGCTTAAACTGTCCAGCCTTAATGAATGCTGCTCAGGCGGAGTACCTGCAGTTGAGATTTGCCCCATCATCATCATCATCTTACACACACACACACACACACACAACCACACACACACCGTAAGCTTCCAGATGCCACAATGATATGTGAGGATCACAAAGAAGGAAAAAAAGACAAAAGAAGCAGAGGGGAGAGAAGAGGAGGTGACAAGAGGCTGTGGCTTGCCATCTCACACACACACACACACACACACACACACACACACACACACACACACACACACAGAGGGGAGAGAAGAGGAGGTGACAAGAGGCTGTGGCTTGTCATCTCTCTCATTCTCAGAGCCTCAGAGGAACAAACACACGCACACACACACACACACACACACACACACACACACACACACACACACACACACACACACACACACACACACACACACACAGAAGGGAGAGGGAGAGAGAGGAGAGGGAGAAAGAGAAAGAGAGAGAGAGAGATAGGGATAGCAAGAGCGAGCGTGAGAGAGAGAGAGAAAGAGAGAGAGAGAGAGAGAGAGAGAGAGGGAGTTACAGTTTAAATGGGTAAGGTTGTGTGGCCTATGCTAAATGACTCATCTGAAATGATCCAAGCTGGTGATGACAGACATGTTGAGCTCAGAGCAGAGTCTTCACATCTTGAACACACAACACACGTACACACACACACACACACACACACACACACACACACACACACACGCGCACCTAAACACACACACACACACACACAATCTTAAACACACAACACACGTACACACACACACACACACACACACACACACACACACACACACACACACACACACACACACACACACACACACACACACACACACACACACAAACACACACACACACACACACTAAACTACAGGCAACCTTACAGCTTGGCAGCTTGAGGTAGCAGGGAAGAGCAGTAGACATATATTCTCCTCTGACACTGAGATGAAACCAACGTGCTTTGTACTCCTTGTTCTTCACGCCACACGGCGAGGACTCTCCTGGGCTACTGTACTCCTGTCACAGGTACATCTCTGTCTGCCTCAGATAAATGAGTTTGTCCTTTTCCTAACCCGCCCATCCCATGCCTTGTTAAGGCCGTCATTTATCATCACAGTCTGTCATCACCCACGCAGAGCTTAAGCAGAGAGAGAGATGACGTGTTGTTTCAGGTCCTCACTGGTTTCAAGAAAGAAAAGTAAAAATCCTAACCCTCCAGAAACCATCTTCTAGAAAGTCAAAATGCTATTCTGCAACACATAAATTGCTGTGCATGTTTTAGTCATTTTGTTTGAATATTTTTTTTTTCCGAACAGGTGCTTTGCTACTTACTGTAGGCATGCAATAAACTTAAAATTAAAATTAAAAAGTGACTATTATCTGGCACCTAACCTTGTAGTCTGACAAAAAACCCTATCCTGTCTGGAACGCTTGGGAGTTCTTGAATTTCCCCTTGGGGATCAATAAAGTATCTATCTATCTATCTATCTATCTATCTATCTACTGTATCTATCTATTGTATCTATCTACGCTATTTCTCCATAACAGCTAGAGACATATTATCTTGCCGTTGTATTAGAGAGGGCCGAGGCATTAGCATCATAATCCATCCTTACTCCACCTGCACTACTCAGCTGTTCTGCAAGCAGAAGTGTCTGCAGAGGACTGCACTAGCGACGGCACCAGTTTTTGTGAATCAGCCAGTGTCAAGATCAGTGCCCTGAATGCCATGAATACTCAGACAGACTCCCGCCCCCCTTCCTCCTCCTCTTCCTCCTCCTCCTCCTCCTCCTCATCAAACAGAGCTACGGGCACTCACAGCTGCATCGGTATTCATTAAGTCTCAAAGGGCGTCTCGCTTCCATGTCTGCGTCTGCGGGAACCAGACAACCAGACACAACACTGCTTTGTTTAGGCAGGTTTATTTATCTATTTGTTTATTTTTTTTCTTTTTTTGTTTTGGTTACTGATGTTTTTGATGTTGTTGCTGCTGCTTCTGGTGGTGTTGCTTTTCACTTATTTCAGGGGATGAAAACACAAGAGTAGATCAAACACACATCCAGTAGGAAAGAGAGAGAGACACACACAGCATCACACTATTGTTGTCTTAGCAGGAGGCCAATCTGGTTACTGGGAATTGTATTGGGATAAGGGAATAGTGGAAATATATTGACTCTGCACCACTCCACAAATGCATTCTATCCAGACGCTTTCTCTGACCACATTCTCTTCGACCAACGCAGATGATGGAGCTTTCCCTTTCTGATCACACTGATGTGAGAGGTATGTGTGTGTGTGTGTGTGTGTGTGTGTGCATGTGCGCGCGTCTGTGCGTGTTTGTTTATGTACACGAGTGTTCCTTGCTGTGTACAGGAGAGGAGCCGGCGCTAAGATAAATGGAAAACTATCACCAAATTCATCTTGGCGGCATTCCAGTTCCCAACTGTGCGGCACCCCTCGCACTTCTCAATTTAAGAGCTGACAAGGCAGCGCTCCTTGGGCTAAGCAATGTGCCAGTTAGTGGCTCGAGTATCGATGAAAACTCCTCTACTCAGCGGCGGAAAAACACGCAGAAAGGAGTCAGGCTGCACTAGATCAACACACCAATGAAGAGAGTTGACAGTGTTGAGCACACAGGATTATAAGAAGCGAAACACAAACACAAACACAAACACAAACATACATCAACAAAGATGTACACATACACTTTGATGCACAACCACACACACTCTCTTTCACTCTCTCTCTCTCACTCCCTCTCTCTCACACTAACACACACACACACATACACACACACATACACACACAAACGCACACACCCACACACAAACATACAAATTCAGTTCCACTCATCTACAAATGCATATGAATGCACAGTATCTATGCACACACAAAAACAAGTCAACTTACTCCTACACTAAAATACACAACAGAAAATAAGCATGCCCTGGCTGACAGACATCACTGTCTCACATTCTTACACAAGAAAGAGCCTGTACCATTTCACCAAATGGCATTGTTTTAGCCAAAGCGACTTACAAAAAAGAGATCATTGTGCAGTGTGACTAGGACATGTTAGTGCAGCTTTCTATTACACAGGGCTCTAGTTCAGCATGACCGAGCAGAAAGTGTGAAAAACTATTCTTGACTTAAATACTGGGTATCTTTAGTAATAACTCTGACTCTGCCAGCAGAAGACAGCAATTAATTACATCTAATTTAATTTAAAGCTGCTTTAAAGACTAGTAACTGAGTCACGGATGACGGACTCGGATAATAAAGACGCTACAGTGCATCACATTACACCATGAAGGTCCCATTCATCTTAAAGCCAGTTTCATTTTTCAAACCATCTCCTCAATCTGATTGCTTTTAGTCTAAAATCAATACAAAGGCCTTGCCTTGCGATTGTTCACTTATGTTTATACATGCATAAAATGCAAACACAAGGACTTTCAAACTCATACATAAACTCAGACACTAACATATACAAACTTACATGACAATAGGAAGAAGACATAAACAACTCATACACACACTCTCTCTCCAAATCCTTACACACACACATCTCATATTACCGCAAAAAGATGGCTGCTGCCAAGAAATAAAACAAGGGGTATAAAACTGGCAGTCTTTTGTATGGGCCACAATAAGGTATTATTCTGCCAAACACAGACACCATTGTTCTGTCTCCCTGCCTGTTAAGTGTAGGGCCTGCTATGTAATACACTCCATCATTATGATGCACAATACCAGAAATGATTCAGACGCACAACGTGCAGCGTTGTTGTCACAATGCTATGGTATGCGCTTCACCCAGAAAGCGTCAAATTTGGCACTCGGAGATAGGCAGCACTGCCACCGCCGCTGCCAGGGGAATAATTTCCTGTCCGCCGAGTTTGCAGCAGGACATTTTTCTGTGATTCACGTCTACACGTGGTGCTGGTGTCAAGATCTGTCAGGTAACTTTACACCTGAAAGGTGTTGGAAGAGGCCTCTCAAAATAGTGCTGCTGAACGAGACACAAACTAAAGCTAAAGAGGTTAATCAAAAGGTAAATCACAGTAATTGAACCAATCACATCACCAGAGAAGCCACATGTCCTGTGATGAACCTGCCCTGTGAAACTCCCTGCCGTAGATGCTGCCATTACTTCAGATAAATTGTACTTATTTGGACGTAAAACTGTGCTCTCCTTGAAATGGCTACAGTAATGTTGCTTTGAGAGAGACAGAGAGCTACAGTCAATATTCTATTAAGGACATTTACAATTGAGTCAATAGAGAGAAAGGGGGAACAAAGAAATAGACATGACAAAAGAAAGAAGGCAGAAAGAAAGAAGGAAAGAAAGAAAGAAAGAAAGAAAGAAAGAAAGAAAGAAAGAAAGAAAGAAAGAAAGAAAGAAAGAAAAGCACTGTGGGAGAGACATGGTGAGTTCTGTTTTGGTGGTGATAACAAGGCAGAAATGTACGGGAACAACCCAGGCAGATTATTTAAACTCAACCTGACACAGGTGGGACAACTTCCAGCCGCCATGGGTGTGCATTCCAGATGTGGGTGTATCAGTGGCATTATACCTCCAAACCCCTCGCAATACATCATCTCACAGGCAAACACATATCACATATCACTGTCTCTGCTGAAGCACTCATTGTGCAAAAGTAGTTTATACTCATACACTGCATTGTGATTGTGTTTTCAACAGAAATGAAGCTCTTGCTTGACTCTCCTACGCATTACAATATGCAGCACAGCAAGAGACAAACTATAGTGAAATGTGACATACAGTACATGAGCATGGGAATGAATGCAGTATTATTAGAAACTTTTATACGTTAATAAGTTTTTCTTTTTATCCAAAAGCCTCTGGAAGGTGGCTCCGCAACAGCAATATAGAATGTAGAAGTAAGAAAGATGGGAAATAAAAGAGACTAACAAAGTGCACAAAAGCGCACTCAACCCAAATTGAACTCATCTTAGGGTGCGAAATAAGAACAATAAAAACTATGATAAGGGAGGAAGACACACGTCTTAAGCGTATACTATTGCTGAATGTATTGGAAGTGCAACAATAGAAGCATGCATCTCCAGTCTCATCAAGATTATACATTTGATTCTGTGTGTGTGTGTGTGTGTGTGTGTGTGTGTGTTTACCTCTATTCGAGTGAAAGATACAACACAGAATATGAGATCGATGGAGTGAGAGAGGGAGAGAGAGATAGAGGGCGACAGGGAGTGAGAGAGGGAGAGAAAGATAGAGGGCGAGAAGGAGTGAGAGAGGGAGAGAGAGATAGAGGGAGTGAGAGAGAGATAGAGGGCGAGAGGGAGTGAGAGAGGGAGAGAAAGATAGAGGGCAGGAGGGAGTGAGAGAGGGAGAGAGAGAGATAGAGGGCGGGAAGGGAGTGAGATGGATGGTGTTTGAGGGCAGGGGACAGGGTCAGGTGCGCGGTGAAAAGTGACGGGCGGCTCACCGAGAACACGTAGCTCTGCTGCTCTTCGCGGTCCACGGGCTTCAGCAGCGTCAGGTGGCGGGCAACCCCCCGCGGGGTCAACGCGAAGATGCTGCCGTAGCTGCCCAGAGAGATCTGCACCATGGGGTCCCTGGTCTAACGGGCAAACAGGAGGCAAAAAAGGACACGTCACTGTCAACATGAACAAGGCAGGAGGGAAATAAAATAACATGAACAGGTAAGACAGGAAAGAAGGGAATCCAAACTCATGTTCAAGTTGCAGCACTTTGTAGAAGGGTTTAACAAAAGCAGAACACAGACGAAGAACATGCCATGGTAAAGGATAGTAAATGTGACCGGTATGTTTTTATTCAAAGCGACTTGTAACAGCAGGTTGGCATGTCAATCCCAGGCCGACAGATAACGTTGCTCCATCACACCGACAATGAATGTTTAGGACTGTCTGTATGCTGTTGACAATAGGCTATTTCAAGGACACAAAGTGACTGAGAAAAGCCTAAGAAATGAAAATTCTGACAATATCTTATCCTCGGGGGCCACAGTCACCCATAAAAGGGCTTCTAGACATTAAGGCACTGAAAAGAGTTCTCCAGCAGAATTACTGTGATCAGAGAGGACTAGGTGCCATTAATTTCCATAGTAGTAAAGAAGTCCTTTTGCCGTCCTAAAGGAACTTCTAATACGTAGATATTGAACAACCCACTCATTTGATGTCACTCTGAAACATTTAACTCTTGTCCCCCACCCCCCACCCCCAGTTCTTAGTCAACAGGCTTTCAGAGGCAATTCGTAAAACACAAAATGCACAGCACTTGAAATGTCTAATGGAGGAAAACGTTTAGCTATAACCATCAACATTCAAGACAGGATATGGTGGTTTGGCTTGACATGGAGGAACAGGATGTACACTGATTTTGGGGGAAATAATTGTCAGTGAACAGGTAACCAGTAGCATATTGGTTACTTTTACTCTTGAAGGTTTGTGTTAGATTTTAATGCCATCAAATTTATATGTTTGTTTGTTTTTGTTTACTTTATGTCTCTTTGGTCAGTCTATAGATGGCTGAGTTAAACTGAGTAGTAAGCACTTATATATGAATACATTCTCTGGCTGATGCAACAATTAATCTGGGTGCAGAAGTTAATCCTTAATTGAGGACCAAAGTGAAACTGGGAGGATTTCACAGTTTTACTGCCCCAACCCCCTGTGTTCTCAAGAAATGAAAAGCTGAAAAAAAA
Organism: Alosa sapidissima; assembly: GCF_018492685.1. Lineage (NCBI taxonomy): Eukaryota > Metazoa > Chordata > Actinopteri > Clupeiformes > Clupeidae > Alosa > Alosa sapidissima. Next base: position 16,834,114 of record NC_055980.1, on the reverse strand, counting down.
ACACCTCAACACTTCAAAGCCATACCCACTAGGCTACAAGAACACACATGCACGCACGCACGCACGCACACACGCACACGCACACGCACACGCACACGCACACGCACACACACACACAGAGAAATAAGTAAGCAAAGCCTGGAAACCATGCTAAAGAAACAAAACAAATCAAATAATTGAAAAGAATCAGCACAGCAGCATAAGGACAAGCAAGGAAGGGGAAAAAATAGAGAGAGAGAGAAAAAGAGAAAGAAGGAAAGAAAGAGTGAAACAAAAACAAGCACTTCACTTCAAATTACACACTTCCCTCTGAATACCTACAGGCGTAGCATTAACCGTGAGCTGAAGTCAGGAGAGAAAACATATGGCTTGTTATGGTGGATTATTCTCTTAAATGCTGACTTGCTCAGTGACTGATTTGGTGGCTACGCTGCAGTGCCTGGCAAAGCTGTAATGCAATAATGCAATTTCACAGTAAGATCAAATAAAAAAAACATAATTAAGAAACAAAACAAAACAAAATGTCCATAATGATAGATAAACTAATCAAGACTTCACGCAGATGCTGCCTGATTGTTTGGGCAAAGCTATTATTGTCTGTTCAAGGTCATCTGATTGAGTTCAGCATTCACAGGCCTTGATGGTTGTGTCAGTGATCGTTTGCTTCAGTAATGAGGTTATGTAGATTGGGCAGGGATGTGACAGTCTGACAGAATTATTATTACACTCACTGAATGGCTGATTCCCTTTGTCTTGCAGAAACATCGTCAGAAGAAATGCATTGGGTAAAAGAAATAACACCTGAAACCTGAAGGTTGATTTTTTTTTCTGAAATCTGGAAATGTTTCTTGAGACTACTAGCAATAACTACAGGTTTTAGTACATGGTATTTTTCTGCAATCTCTCACACAAGGGAAAGCTGCACCATTGTCAAATATGAGCGATTAAAATCTGCCAGTATGGAACAGATGACTATTCACACATCCACACACTGGTTTCTCTATGCTCTCCAACTGTCACAGCTCTATTACATGAATCTTTCATTATCATCCAATCATGCTCCTCCTGTATGTGATGTCATCTCTGTAACTTACTTTCTTCTGAGTGCAAATGAAACTCATGAAAAAGAAAAAAAAGAAACGAGAAAAGATGAGGACGAAAGAAAGAAAGAAAGAAAGAAAGAAAGAAAGAAAGGCTGTCCGTTCCTACCTCTTCCATGTCATTATCGAGGGCGACGATGGCAAGCGGGGCTGTGAGATTGGCGTTGTCGGAGACGGTGGTGCCCACGGTTGCTGATTCGCTGATAAAGCCATGGTACACGGGCCTCTGGAAGTAGGGCGCCTGATTATTCTCATCATGCACCTCAATGTGTAAATTAGCAAAGGCCGGTAGCGGGTGTCCATTGTCCTGCTCAGCCTGTGAGAAGGAGGGAGAGAGAGAGAGAGAGAGAGAGAGAGAGAGAGAGAGAGAGAGAAAGCAAGAGAGAGAGAGAAGAGAGAGTTGAGAGAAGAGAGAGAGTTGAGAGGTTAAAGAGGATGAATTAAACATAAGCAGGGATCTTTCAGACATCTTGAAGGAACTGCACAAGGAGCTAACAGTGTGTCTAATTCTTGTGATCTGGTTATACAATCATAGGCTGGTGTCGTCTTTGCTATGACTTTGGGCTGACACGTTCTTGACCAGACCATGTTTTTTTATGAATGTGCCCTAAACTGAAATAGAATGTGCCCTACTTTAAATATTCATTCCAAATAGTTTCCTTTACAGCCAAGGCACTTTCGAACTACCCACTTCTCAGTATGTAATAAGTAAAAAAAATAAATTTAAAAAATCATGGTCAAAGGACCTCCTCCTAAAACTCTTTACCCATTCTCAAATAAATATCTAAACAACACTCTATGTATATAACACTGTTAGTGTTATTACACCATAGATTACCATGTAACACACGTTGTTATGTTATAAACATATAATAAAAACACAATGCTATGTACTCATGCCATAGTACATTCTTTCTTCCTTTAACCGTAATCTAAACCACTAACTCTTGTAATCAAGTAGTAAGTAAGTACTTATAAGTACTGTATGCCTATGTTCTGTAAAGTTGAGAAAGCCTGCCATTATTAAACATACTACTGTTGATACTGATACTTGGTGTGTCACACTGTTCACACTGGGCGGTGGTAGCCTAGTAGTTAAGGAGCTGGGCTAGCATGCAGTAGCCTGAAAAGCTGTGGGTTCAATTCCTGGCTTCCACCGTTGTGCCCTTGAGTAAGGCACTTAACCCTGAGTGGGTTTTTGTCTGGGGACAATGTAATCCCTTGTAATATAATTGACATATGTTAGTCACTTTGGATGAAAAGTGTCTGCTAAATGAATAAAGGTAAATGTAAACTATACCCACAGAATACAATAAGGGTATAATAGCACTATATTTACTTGACTGAAATCTTACACCACTATGAAAATAGAGAGTCTTTGTGCAATATTGTGTTATATTGTATTTACTGTGACATGTTTTGGCTTACACTAGGGTATTCACACACTGATGACAATACACTCTGAAACTCTGGAGACCTAGCTGTGAATGGATGTCAAATTTCAGTTAACTGTACTAAACAGATTCTATGGTTCTTAACTTGTTTGGTGAGCTGTAAGATGGCATTGAGCCAATACATTGTTCCCTCTTGGTCACCTGTTTGCTTTTGACTGCTGTCAGTTCAAAACAAAAAACGCAGAACCTAATTCATTACTCATTCACAAAGTTTGCCTTCCGCCAATAAAAAATGTATGTCAGGCCTCGTGAATTGGCAAACAATGTGACAATCAGCAAAGCAATTAGCTGTGTGACTAAAGAGAGGTCACTGTTTTTCAATATACTACCAATGGACTACCAATGGAATGCACAGGTTGACTTAGAAAATCAAACTTTGCCAATACTGTGGTTGTGGTTTTCTACCCATGAATGTACATTTACATGTATTCAATTAGCTGACACATTTATCCAAAGTGTCTTACAAATGGACTGACAGGTGAACCACAGCGCAAATGGACCATAAACAATAATGCACCCAATTTTGTTTTCACTGTGCAAGATGCTGGACATATCAATGAGCGTTCAGAAATGACAAAAACATCTTGAATTAAATAGTAATTGCTCAACCACTATTTTGACACAGATAACAACTTAAGTAACATTCTCTTCATAGTGGGCCTCCTTGGAGAGGAATGCATCATAAAATCTGATTCATAATAAAATTTAAGAATTCTCATTTGAAAATGCCTTATATAGGATTTTAAGATTATTGGGGCGAATATTGGGTGCAACAGCAAATACTATTCAGTTAAGTTGCAATTCCACCAGAATTTTGTGAACAGCCATATTACAGATCAGGTGATAACACACACAACACATATCTCTGGTCCTGATCTACACATTGCCTGTCGATTTAAACTGACATACACAAACATGCTATGAATGCAGGGACATAGAATGGCCCTATGTTTACACAGAATTCTATTTGGGTCACAACTTTATGGCCATGAGAGACCGAATGAGACTTTCTCTGACCAGTATGTCATCACTTTATACTTCACAGATGAAAGCCCTAGCATGATTAAAAAAAAAGCACTTCGTCCATGAACTTACACTCACATCAGCTGTATTCAGCGTACAAAGTACAAGGGGAGAGTACAGTTAGTTAATGGCAGTTCCATGCCTTCCTCTCTTACAATGACTCAGCACAAAAAAAAAAAGCCCTTTGTGCTACAGACAGCCTATTTCCCATGTGAGATGTTACAACCTGAATGTGAAAGTGTAAATATGAGTGACACCATCTATTTCCACCTCTCTCCAAAACCACACACTTGCAGTGCCCTATGGAGTTCCTCTCCTTTTCCATTCTTCCTTTTCTTGTCTTTGGGTTTAAATTGAATCCTGACAGGTGTACTGCAGGGTGAAAAAAAGATAACTCTGCAAAAGATTAATAAGAACCAAGCTGCGAGCGTTTCACTGTCTTCATCAAAATGAATTCCATTCATGCAGAGAATTAATACTGCATCGTTATAACCCTCTTGCAAAGTCAAAAGATGTTTGGCAAGTACTCATGACAATGGAAAAAAAACAAAACACTTTCTGATTCTGATTTACAGTTACACATTCTCGTTGCAAGCTACTTAAAGCACATATAAAGTATATACTCCTGTGGCACTAAAGCTCCAAAAGAACTGCCTTCCTCTCTCAACAACACTTTAGAAACCTTGCTACAACAAGCATACACAAAGTAACGATAGTAACTCTCTCAAGCGGTCACAAGAATCATACTGGACTTGTTCAAGATGGTAATAATGCACTGGCTTTCCTAGGGCATTACAGCTGCTCAACTTAATCTGCAGTGCGGAAGGTGATGCAGCTTTTTAGGTCATAAGTGCCACACTTCCCCACCCCTCCACCCCAAATATCTTGATCCCAATCCTAATGCAGTGAAGGCCCAATTTCTCCCAGCAGCCTGTATCTGAAGTAATTAACTTCCCTGTCTCCAGGGACGTGTCCTTGCTAAACCGAGGGGAAAAAAAGTAACAAGTATGAAGATTAGAGTGGAGCTAGGCATTCAAGTGCAATGAAGGATGAGTGTCACCACTTTTTACAAGCGCTAAGGGGACGCTATGGAATGGATTACAGAGCCCACCGAACTAAAGCGCTCCCGTTGTGATGCTGTGTCTCGTCTTACTTGTCTTGCTTACTATTTTTTTTTTGCAAACCACATTGTTTTTTTGTTTTTTTATGTCAAATGCAACGTGTCTTGCGTCATAAAGAGCCTCAGAAAATCTCAACCTTACACGCATTCAAACACCAACATCAAAAGATGCATGATACCAACAGATCTACTGGAAAAAAAGAAATGCATAGTGTCGCAAAATGGAAAACGATTAAATTATCTAAATTAAAAAAAAAACAACAGCAAACAATGAACAGCACAGTTTGAAAGAGAGTGAGACTGAGGGAGAGGTAGAGATAGTGAGAGACTACAGGAGAGAGAGAGGAAGAGAGAACTGAGTGAATGCAGGAGAGAGGGAGAGAGATAGAGAGCAAGAGAGAACCGAGATGAACTCCTGTAGAAGCCTGGTTTGTTTCCTTTTCCTTTCTGCGCTCTCTCTCTCTCTCTCTCTCTCTCTCTCTCTCTCTCTCTTGCTCTCTCTCTCTCTCTCTCGCTCTCTTGCTCTCTCTCTCTCTCTCTCTCTCTCTCTCTCTCTCTCTCTCTCTCTCTCTCTCTCTTGCTCTCTCCCTCTCTCTCTCTCTCTCTCTCTCTCTCTCTCTCTCTCTCTCTCTCCCTCTCTCTCTCTCTCTCTCTTTCTCTCTCTCTTTCTCTCTCTCTCTCTCTTTGTGCGCATGTCGGAGTGAGTGGGCGGAGCCGAGCGTTTGAGTGAGTGTGACTGTTGGCCGCTGTGCCAGGAACAGCGTTTTTCTATCTTTTTGCTATCTTTTCTATCTCCTTATTATTATTATTAATTATTTTTTTCTTCTTTATAGTGTTAAGGGTTGGTTCTGTTTGGGTTAGTATAAGTATCACTGGCGTGGGGTTTTGTTGTTACTTGTTTTACCTGGACGTCTGCTTCCAGTGTTTGGTTGCAGCCGCCCCAGGTATGGAGAGTTTTGAAAAACTTACGCGGCGTCATGCTGTTAAAATAGCATCGAATGCCAGTGTAGAAGTTTGTAGTTTAGCAGCAGGAGAAGTTGTAGGGCATGACAATATTCTGTCAGCGGCCCGCATGAACAATGCGATTGTGCTGTTTTTGGGCACGGTTGAGTTGGCTAATGAGCTGGTTGAAAGGGGTTTAGTGGTTGACGGCATTTTTACTGTCGTCCTTCCTCTCTCCACTCCATCAAAGAAAGTGACTTTGTCAAATGTTCCCCCATTTATTAAAGATGAGGTTTTGGCTGAAATTTTATCACGGTATGGTAAATTGGTTTCCGCAATTAAAAAGATTCCAATTGGAAGCAAATCCCCACTTCTGAAACACGTAGTGTCGTTCAGGGCGATCCGTATTTATGATTTTAAAAGATAACAAAGATGATTTGGACCTAACTCTAAACGTGAAGGTGGATAACTTCAGTTATGTTATCTATGCTTCAACAAGTGTCATGAAGTGCTTTGGTTGTGGGCAATCAGGGCACCTTGTTCGTGCGTGTCCTAAGGCAAAGGGGAATTCGAGTGATGTGCAAATAAATCACGAAAACACCAGTAGGCCTATGCCTAATGAAATTGTGGTAGATGAGCAGTCTACCGAAATAGGTGCGTCTACTGCTGCGGTTGCAGCACCCGCTGTTTCCAGTGGGCCTTCGTCTGCCTCAGCCGAGTCAGTAGGGGCAGATCATGCTTCCCTTTTGCGGGAAGAGGTTAACGGGGTAACCCCGATTGATAAGCCAGTAGGCCGAGAACAAAGTTCTCCCACAGATGACGCAGTGAACGCAGAATCTGAGAGTCAGTCCACACAGAACTCGCAGAGCAGTGCTTCTGCTGTCAATTATGACCAAGTTCTTGCGTCTCTAGATGAATCCCTCATTGAGACGGAGGAAAATGTTTTTAAAATGCCCCCCAAAAGAAAGAGATCTAAAAGGACTAAAAAGAGCGATAATTTAACAGATCTTAGCGGCACAGATAACGAATACGAAAGTGATTTCTCTGACTGTAGCGTTACCTGTAGCTTACGTCATAGTGGGTTTGCTAGTTGCGATTATAGTGTGGAAGACATAAAATCCTTCTTGACAAAAACAAAACATATGAGAAATGTTCGGATTGACGACTACTTCCCTGATGTGGAGCAGTTCACCACGAAAACTAAATCTTTTTTGGGTGAGGGCTGCTTTACAAATCCAGAGTGCTTCCGTCTCAAAAAGATAATGACCAAGATTAACGTTTTGTTAAATAGCGATGTCTGATGTTAGTCTATTTTTCACATGTATTATGATGATGGCGTGTACACAACTCTTATATTTTTTTCTTTTTATCATGGGTGAAATCAGAATTGCTTCTTTAAATTTAAATGGGGCCAGGGAAAGAATCAAGAGAGCCTTGTTGTTTGAAACGATTAAGAAGAATAGATTTGATGTGCTTCTTGCTCAAGAAACTCATTCTGACGCCTCAATTGCTGCTGACTGGGCAAGTGAGTTTGATGGCCTGTCTATTTTAAGTCACAACACTTCCAATAGTGGTGGGGTTGCCATTCTGTTTTCTCGGACCTTTACTCCCATTTCCTACCAGACTGAGGAATTAGTCAAGGGTAGACTCCTAAAAGTCAGAGCCCAATTTGAAAACAATTTCTTTGTTTTTTTGTGTGTTTATGCACCCACTACACCAATTGATAGAATGCTTTTCTTGAATATGCTAAATGATGCTCTA
>NC_055980.1:16775631-16826514 GCF_018492685.1 Alosa sapidissima | reverse complement strand
TGTGTGTGTGTGTGTGTGTGTCAGTCTGGCTGTGTATTTGTGTATGTGCAAATGACGTATGTGTATGTTTATGTGTGTGTGTGTGTGTGTGTGTGTGTGTGTGTGTGTGTGTGTGTTTGTTTATTTGCCTACACTTTATTTGTACCACCATTCAATATCCACCTATCTGTACCACAATCACTTCTTGGTTACGTGTGTGTGTGTGTGTGCGTGTGCGTGCGTGCGTGCGTGTGTGCGTGTGTGCGTGGAGTGTGTGTGTGGTGTATATGATTATGTGTGTGTGTGTGTGTGTTTGTGTTTGTGTGTGTGTGTGTGAGTGAGTGAGTGTGTGTGTCTGTGTGAGTGAGTGAGTGTGTGTGTGTGTGTGTGAGTGAGTGAGTGTGTGTGTGTGTGTGTGTGTGTGAGTGTGTGTGTATGCATTCAGTCTTTGCCCTTGATGCCACTGTTGAACTGCCACTTCTTGCGCTGCAGTAGTATGCTGTGTGTGCGTGTCTGCCGCCCCCCCCCCCCCCCCCCCCGCCCCCCATGCCACCATTCAGTCACCTCGGTGTCTGCGTCCCCCACCACCCAGCCTGCTTGTCGGAGAAGAATCTGTCCAATATGTGCCACCCCAAGGCTCAGCAGCGTGACAGTCACTAAGATGGAGAGAGAGAGAGAGAGAGAGAGAGAGAGAGAGAGAGAGAGGGGGGGGGACCAGGATAGGGGACGGGACAGAGGAAGACCCGCCATCTCACCAACACCTTCCCCTTCCTCTCTCTCCCGTCTTCCACTCTGCCGCCGAAGGGGAAATCACTCATGCGGTGATGGTGTCCATGGAGCCGCTGAGCCTGCTGTAAAAGTCCAGCGCCGTGAAAAGCCATTCCGCATAATATAACGTGCCCAATGAACAGCCGCAGCGGATTCTTACCGGATAACCACAGACATGGGCCATATCTTTACAGCAGCATTTTCAGTCATTTCAAGTGCCATCATTCTACCATCATTTGTACTGTATGCCTTAAAATAAGACTGCGTAACAAGTTTGTCAAATGTCCTTATTGATGGCCTGTGCATTGTCTAGTTCAATATTCTGTGTATTATCTGTGACTGTGGCACTGTACTTCAAATCTTCTGCAACTTAAAGCAACGTAGAACATTATATAGTGCATTGAGCTGACTTATGAGACACACAGCAGAGTGAGTGGCCTATACATCATTGGTCGCTTCTGTAATAAGACCCTTCTGCTTGCTGCTGTGTTCCAAACACCATGCTGACTGGATCCGAGCCACTATATCGATCTTCAGTGTGAAAGTCACAGCTTCCTCCTCCTCTTCCGCACCCTCTCTCTCTCTCTCTCTCTCTCTCTCTCTCTCTCTCTCTCTCTCTCTCTCTCCTCTCTCTCTCTCTCTCTCTCTCTCTCTCTCTCTCTCTCTCCTTGATGGACAACCAGGAAGCTGTAGGAAGCGGAGTGACTCATTGGCTGGGGTTGGCGGTTGGTATGGCGCGAGAGAGCCGGCAGCGCGGCAAATGTTCTTCATGGATCATCAGACGGGGCCCCCTTTGAAGCTCGCTGGGAGACACCCGTCCGGTTCTGCCGTGGTGTTACTGCCGCAGGACCCAACTGGGCACAGTAGGTGTAGCTGCAGGCAAAATCTATACTTCTCTCTCATGCTGTTCTCTCTTTCTCTCTCTCTCTCGCTATTTCTCTCTCTCACGCTTGCTCTCTCTCTGCTTTGAGCTCAATCTTTTTCTCTCTTTTAACTCACACTCACCCTCTCACACACATGGGTCTTCTACTTTCTCTCTCACTCCCTCATTCTCACATTCTTTAAAGGGACACCAGGCAAGCCTGTTGCTTTTTCTCTACGAAACTCCCCCTCGCTCGGTCTGAAGCTCTTTCCTTTCTTTGCGTCTTCCGTCAAGGGTTTTTGCTGCTTCTTCACCGGCTCTGCCATTATACACACGTTTGCAACAATCTCTACCGTTTCGTTAGCCTGCCATTGTGCTGTAAACTGATCCTGCTTCAGTCGGCGGGTAGGATACACCGAACTTGCAAGTGGATATTCTTCCTACAGGCAGTAGGGGCGGCGGGCGACAGAGCCTTCATTCGGCCCATAATGAGTCATTTAACCATTATACCGACTTACGAAGATGATTAATTAACACGAAAACGTTGCCGTGTCCCTTTAACTCAATCTATCGGTCTCTCTTACTATTTGCGCTCTCTCTCTCTTTCTTTCTAACTCGTTCTCCCTCTTTCTCCCCGACTCTCCAATTTCTTTCTGGCCTAATCGCTCTGATGATGCTATTTTCATGCTCTGTCCTTCCGTCCTTCTCTCTCTCTCTCTCTCTCTCTAACTACCTCTCTCATGTCCCTGTCTCATCTATCTCTTTTTCTCCCACAATCACCACCATTTCTCTCACACTCTTTTTCACTCACTCTCCACACACACACACACTCACTCGTGCACCCTCTGATTGAAACACTCCACTTACAAGACCATTCCAGATGGTAAAATGATTGCCATTACCTTGATGACCAGGTCAAATTTGTGTTGAGGTCTCTGCTGATGGGCTGCAGAAGATACAGCTCCGCCGTGGTTCGATTCAATGCGAAATACTTAGCATACGACTCTGGCTTGCCTAAAGAAGAAACAAAAGGACAAGCAATATGTGAGCATCACAGTTTGCTGCATTCGCAGTGCAGTTACAAGTATGCAGCGCAGTTTGTTTTTTATAGAGGGGTTTTTAAGTACCTCTAATGCAGACAAAAACACTGCTCTCGACAGAAAATGTGGGATTGGAAGCATTTGAAGGGTCATTACACAAAGGCACAAAGTTCATCGATAACACACTGCTCCCGGTAATGTGTTCCTTCACCGTGCGCTCAGGAACGACAGGGTGCAGCACGACGCCTGCCAACGCTGTGACAGTTTGAACAAAGTCCCAATTAGCATCCTGAGGCTTGGCCCAGGCATCTCCATCAGTCAGAATTCCTCTCAGCTGTTGCCTATGCAATAGGAATATGTGTGTGGATATATGTGTGTGGAGTGAATCATTGTGGATTTGTTTAAAGCACCACGCATGTCAGCATCAAGGTCTTTCACTGACAAGCACTGGATAAACAACGGATTTGATTGAGCGCCACTGACAAAAATAGAATTGAATCGCAATCGACACAGTGGCAGCGGCAAAGGGTTGATGCAGGGGTACAGGTTTGTATTGAAAACAATGGCAAGTAATGTAATCGAACCTTGAAAGTGGAGTGCGCCACACTCATGTTGGCACCTATGAGGCCTTTAGAGCAACCTTTACAGCAAAGTAGATGTACCGCAAAGCGGTACAAAATATGACTGCCGATCAGTCCAAATAAGAGGTTTGGTCACTGGTGCCAACTTTGGGTTAACATAGGAGGCAATTCGAAGTTGGAAGATAGAGCCTTGTATAGCCAAATCACTCTTCTTATCAATTTGGGATGTAAACCTGAGCATCTGTTCTTGTAAAATAAGAAAACATCATGGCTATTCCATGATATGGATGTAATTACATTACGTAGCCTATTGTTAAAAGTAGAGATTTACGGATCGGGTTAAGTTCCGCTCGGGTCGATGTTTATCGCATATTTTGGGGGGTAAGGTGGGGCGAACTGGATCTTCATAATGGGTTGAGTGGGTGCGGGTCATAAAGCGCTCCAGCCCACTTGCATTTCTACTTCCCATTAGAAATAGATGGCAACACTGGTCACAGCCAGTACTAATTCAATGGCGCTGACCACAGCGTTTCATTATTGGGGGTGGGGTTGGGGGCATCACTTTTAACTTTGGGGGACCCCTGAGATGGCACATGTGAGTGTGGTAGCGGTAGTGGTAAGAGACAAAGGGAAGGACAGAAATGCATTGAAAGAGTGACTTGTCATTTAGCAGACGCTTCTCCATAGCAACTTACAGTGAACTTACTACAGACAACAAAGGGTTAAACGCCTTGCAAACTCACACAACCTTGTGGTTTTCCATTTGAAAGCCCAGTTCCCCAACCACGAGACCACCACCACTCCACAAGGAAAGAGGGATAGAGAAGAGGAGAGGGGAGGAGAGGCAGAGACGAGGGCATACCGATGAGGATGGAGTAGAGGATGCCGGGGCGCTGAGATGGAGGCTGGATGTTTCGGTCCTGGTCCACTGCTTGAATGGGTGGGGTCACGTTCACCGGGTTGACTTTACTCTGAGAAGGGGGAGAAAAAGAGTCTGTCACTTCCACAAGCATGCTCTCTCTCTCTCTCTCTCTCTCTCTCTCTCTCTCATTGATAACAAGTTGCACTTTGAACATCTGTAGATGTTTTTTTTTTATTTACTCATTTATTTTTGTGTGTTGGGGCTTCTGCTTTTTAAATATGTTATTCATTATTGATTGATTGAAGTGTTGTGCTGTTGTGCATAGCAATAAAGTATAAATCAAAATCAAAATATCTCTCTCTCTCTCACACACTCTGTCACTTCCACAAATATGCTCTCTCTCTCTCCTCTCTGTCACTTCCACAAGCCAAGTATGCTCTTTCTAGATAGATAGATAGATAGATAGATAGATAGATAGATAGATAGATAGATAGATAGATAGATACTTTATTGATCCCCAGAGGAAATTCAAGGTCTCAGTAGCATACAGACAACACACATACATTCACTAACAGCAGAAAAAGTAATTAAAAGTATATATTATAAAAACACAACTAAGCAATAAGGACAGTAGAAGATAAACAATATACTAAATATACTAAAATACAAATTATACTAACACTTAATCTAAATCAATTCTAAAAACAGTATCCACATAGTGGTGATTAATCAATCAATATACTAAAATACAAATTATACTAACTAACACTTAATCTAAATCAATTCTAAAAACAGTATCCACATAGTGATCATTAATCAATCAAGAGGCGCTTGCAATGATTGAGGTAGGGACTGAGCCTGTGATTCTCTGTGCATAGTAAGGTAAGGTAAGGTGCTCTGTGTGAGTGAGTGTCACGGTGATAGTACAATGGTGATAGTGGTCGTGGTGATAGTGCAAATGAGTAAGTCCAACAGTGCAACAGTGCAAGAATAAGTCTATATACTGTATCTATATATCTATATATATATAACTATTTTAAGAAAAGGTATAAGTGTGGCCACAGTTCGGCTGTGGCATGGAGGAAGGGGTTATGCATATGTGCTAATGTGCTAATATAGCACGCAAACAGTGAGGCAGAAAGACAGTGGTAAAAAGTGGCTAGTGGACAGACAGTATCCAAACATGGAGGGGGTGAAGAAGCAGACAGACTATGCAGAGAAGTCTATCTCTCCTCTTCCCTTAAGTGAAGCATTGAACAGTTCAATGGCCCTGGGGACAAATGACTTCCTCAGTCTGTCTGTTGTGCAAGGCAGTGAGCGAAGTCTCCAGCTGATCAGGCTCTTCTGCTTAACAATAGTGTTGTGGAGTGGGTGACACTCATTGTCCAAGATGTTGATCAGTTTGTTCAGGGTCCTTTTGTCAGATATTGAAGTGATGCACTCCAGTTCAGCTCCCACTACAGAGCCAGCTTTCCTTTACCAGCCTGTCAATTCGCCCAGCATCCTTCTTCTTTGTGCTTCCTCCCCAGCATACCACTGCATAGAAGAGGACGCTGGCAACAACAGACTAGTAGAACATCCTGAGGAGCTTGCTGCACACATTGAAGGACCGCAGCCTCCTCAAGAAGTACAGCGTGCTCTGCCCTTTCTTGTAGAGTGCATCAGTGTTGGCTGACCAGTCCAGTTTATTGTCCAGGTGGAGACCCAGATACTTGTAGGTGCTTGCCACCTCCACATTGACCCCATCAATGGGGACTGGTAGCAGAGTGGGCTTAGACCTGCGGAAATCCACCACCATCTCCTTGGTCTTTGAAGTGTTGAGTTAAAAATGATTGAGTTTGCACCATTGCACAAAGTCCTCCACCAGGCTCCTGTACTCCTCCTCCTGCCCGTTCCTGATACACTCCACAATTGCAGTATTGTCAGAAAACTTCTGCATGTGGCATGACGGTGTTGTAGCAGAAGTCAGATGTGTACAGGGTGAACAGGACTGGAGAGAGCACAGTTCCCTGTGGCACTCCGGTGCTGCTGATCACAGTGTCAGAGAGACAGTTTCTCAGTCTGACGAACTGTGGTCACTCGGTCAGGTAATCTGTAATCCAGGTTACCAGGTGAGCGTCCACACCCATCTGTAAGAGCTTGTCTCCCATTCTGAGGGGTTGGATGGTGTTAAAAGCACCTCTCTGTCACTTCCACAAGTATGCTCTCTCTCTCTCTCTTTCTCTCTCTGTCACTTCCACAAGTATGCTCTCTCTCTCTCTCTTTCTCTCACTGTCACTTCCACAAATATTCTTTCTCTCTCTCTCTGTCACCTCCTCAAATATGCTCTCTCTCTCTCTCTCTGTCACTTCCACAAGTATGCTCTCTCTCCCTCTCTGTCACCCCCACAAGCTCTCTCTTTCTTTCTGTCTTTCACACAAACACACACAGACACAGACACAGACACACACACACACACACACACACACACACACACACACACACACACACACACACAGGCACCCACAATATATGCACAGACATACATAAACTTGTGGCAAGAGAATCCCTTAGTCATTAGTGTCTATTCCTCGGCTCTGGTAAACTTGAGCACCTTTGATTTCCATGGCTCCTTGATGTTGCTGCACCTCTGCAATGTCACAGCCAAACCCATGCAATATTCATGAAAGCCTCGCACTAAACAGACTGCGGTACAAGACCTGTTGTCATATTAGTTTTCAAAACTAAAGTAACAGAGAGTAAACATCAGGCATTATGTGACAACCTGCTTGTGCCGTCTTGAGCGGACGCACGGTGACTGTAGGTATAATGCAGCTTCATTCTGTGGCTCCTCGGAGATTTATGTCATTGTCGAGACAGGAGTTCCACTCCTTGCTGCCTAAAAACCTCAAAGACGAGTGCATCTCCCTCCCCCTCTCTCTCTCTCTCTCTCTCTCTCTCTCTCTCTCTCTCTCTCTCTCTCTCTCTCTTAGCATGGGTGTGCAAAATCATAAACACATGCAGGAGGCCAGGGCCTGGTAAATAAGAAAGCTCATCTATAATTCAGTCCACCTTTCGGTAGCAAAAAAAAAGCCCTGCAAACACTATAATGACAGATATTAAAAGCCTGGGAAGGGACCCAGCTCTGAGGGAAGCCACCGTACTGTTTGAGTCAGCAGTAGTCAGCAGGGAGAGAGCAGTAACAGGGTCCCCCCCTCCCCCACTCTCTTCGCCTCTCCATTCGCCCCAGGCCTTCGTCTCCTTAATCCTTAATTCCAGACATACGCACCCAGCAGCCGCCATGACGCAGCTTCATATCTGTGTGTGGCTGGGGTGAGTCGAGACGAGAGAGGAAGGAGAGGACTTGACCAGGTGACTGGATGAGACAAGATTGCAACATGCAGAACACAGTGTACGCACATGCACACACACACACACATGCACACGCATACGCACATGCTCAACAGGAAGGCAGCGCAGTGAATGTTCTAAGCAAATGCATCAGTTTATTTTCCCCCCTGCTGTTGTGGCATTTGCTTTTAATAATTGATGTTACTTTGTCATAAGAGGGCTGCAAATCACGGCGACGTCCCGTTATGCACTCGTAAAGAGTTAGCGTGCTTCTGCACCGTGAAAAATTAAGGAACAAATCATCGGCTGGAAATGTGGTTGCTGAAGTGCTAAACATAAGCACTTCCTGGACACCTCGTTTTCCCTCACCCCACCCACTCGCGCACCAGCATGCACACTGCGAGGATGTTCGCTGTACCAGCTAATGACAATGTGCTCTTTAAAACACATTAAACAGCGAGAGGTACAAGGCATTGACTTTTTCAAAAGCACACCAGAAGTGTGTGTGTGTGTGTGTGTGTGTGTGTGTACGTGTGTGTGTGTGTGTGCGTGTGTGTGTGTGTGTGTGTGTGTGCATGTGTGTGTGTGTTTTCATCCATCTCTGGCTGTTTAGTGGCTGATACTGTGTGGCATGTACTGTAAATGTGAAACACTTCATACTGAGGCCAGAATACTGTGTCTTCCGATATCATTTCCAGAACATTCTGCAGGCAAAACCTACAGTAATACACAATATGCTATAGACCCTTTCAACAAGAAAAACAAAAACAATGCTTGAACGTTGTATTTTGTTCCCAATCTACTTCCGCCTTATTAAGATAACATATGGAACGCTAAAACGGAAGCCTTGTGGAACAACTATGATGCTGATAATGGAACTCTCTACACAAATGCATCAGTATGCTTGTGGTTTGTGTGCTGCTAGCACTATTTATGGATTAACAGGTCCACATAAGGACCCCCCAAACAATAACAGAAGCAGAACATTCAATACCACTTTGAGGACGGTATTGGGTTCACTTGTTTGTTTAGTGGACTGTCCGGTAAAAAATGCCCCATGGCTCGGGAGAGATTGGGATGTTCAAGAAATACCTCAGAGCAGAGCATGTTTATCATTTGAAAGAGTTCGATAAATAAGGCAGTGTCTGGCAGTTCTGTATTTGTTTACAGTCCCGTCCAAGCAGTCTAAAGAGATGAATATAATTCACTGAAACCTACAGTAGTCTAGTCATTTCACCAATAAACAATTTCAAAAAAAATTTCCATTTCACATACATTTCTACTTTTAAGTAGGGACAAGCAACAATAGACTGTATCTCAAGAGATAACAATCAGAAAAAGTTCAAAGTGTTTGCAGTCAGTATAGATAAGAAAACCCAATAATTACTTTTTTGAATGCACAAAAAGTTTTCTTTCAGCTACAAAAACAGACGTATTTTTCACTGTTTGTGTGTGTTTGCATGACTGAATGATGGATGAGACATACTGTAAGTGAGCAATTGATCAAAATCACACTACATTATAGGCAACAACGTAAGCTATACTGTTGATGGTACAAGATAAAATGAACATGAAGAAACAAATACTAAATCATAATTATAGAAATATTGAGTAAAGTCATGAGTAATGAGTCAGTGATGAGTAAAAACTATGTTATCACTCGTGCAGAAAACACTCATCAGTTAAGCTTTTATTATGATTAACTCTATAGGTCTACAGTATATTCATGTGTGACTGGCCATTTATATTTTTTATAACCTTTTACGACCTTAATTTAACCAGGTTAGTCTCACTAAAATAATTAATCTTTTTTTCACCTGGCCAAGAATGACAACAGTAAAACACATCATCAGTAGGGCAAAAATAAGCTCTCTCACGACAGCGTAAACCCAGCTCACAATCCCTGTTAGTGGGTGAACAATCAAACACTTGGTGATATGAAGAGCAGACAAAAAGTAACATCGCTATCAACACTTGGCCGCTACAAGCCGGTACAGTATAATTCACTAATGAACCAATTAGCACAACTTTGTAATGAATCAAGATCAGTCAGAGAGGAAGTCAGCACAGAAGGGCTTATGGCTAATTTAGTCACAAATGGTGACCACCACAGGCTCAACAACCCTAACAGATATCTTATCCACAAAAGTCAACAGAAGGATTCAGCACTGACTAGCCGAGATCGAAAAAGGCTAATGCTTTAGCGACAGAGGAATTCTGCACTGACTAGCCGAGGTTGAAAAAGGCTAATGTTTTAGCGACAGAGGAATTCTGCACTGTCTAGCCGAGGTTGAAAAAGGCTAATGCTTTAGCGACAGAGGAATTCTCCACTGACTGGCCAAGGTCAGAGCCCGTTTACGGAGAGCCGGATCACTCCCTATTATGTAACTCCATTGTACCTGCAATCTGTTGCAGTTCCGCTAGGGGCGAATAAGTGCAAAAACAATGGGGGTCTATAGAGCTAGACGGCTAAATTTGTCTCTTTCACCTGGTTGTCGTTGAGAAATTGAAGATTTGATTGTGGTTTCTGAAGGCTCAATATGGATTATAGGTCAAAAGTTGAATGAACGAGTAGTCACGGCCTTTCGATTTCTTACAGGTTGGGTCGTTGTTGCCCACAACACACTAGCTTTCTGCTAATGAATGACGTCATTGACACATTTGAAAGGCTTTTTAGAACAAATAAGTGACTCAAAAAATATAATACTCAGCGGTTTGTATTTTCTCTGCCCCCTCTTTTGACTGCAACATTCGAATTTCTGGGAAAAAAATTATATCCCGAGAAAAGTGGATTTGAGGGGTACAGCTCCATAGGCCTCCATTTATTCTGCACTTATTAGTGAGCGCCCTCATGTGGAACCAGAAAAGGAACTGCAACCAGTTCAGAAACTGGAAGTTTCCCGAGAGTGGCGGTTCTCCCGTTATTAGACATTCTCTGCCAAGGTCGAAAAAGGCTAATGCCAGAGCCCGTTTACGGAGAGCCGGATCACTCTCTATTAACTTCATTGTACCTGCAATCTGTTGTAGTTCCGCTAGGGGCGATCACGAATAAGTGCAAAAACAATGGGGGTCTATGGAGCTAGACGGCTAAATGTGTCTCTTTCACCTGGTTGTCGTTCAAATCGAAGATTTGATTAGACCTCCATTCATTCTGCACTTATTCGTGAGCGTCCTCATGTGGAACCAGAAGAGGAACTGCAACCAGTTCGGAAACCGGAAGTTTCCCGAGAGTGGCGGTTCTCCCATTATTAGACATTCTCTGCTAATGCTTTAGCGACAGAGGAATTCTGCACTGACTAGCTGAAGCTAAACATGGCTAACGGGTTAGGCAACAAAAGAATTTAGCACTGACTAGCCCATGCCGAACAAAGCTAACAGTTTAGCGAGAGGGGAATTCAGCACTAACTAGCCTAGGCCAAACAAGGCTAACAGTTTGTTTAGCACCCACACTCTGGCACCTCTCTCCCAACCCTTTGCATCTCCTCTGGCTCTGAGAAGCAGCTGCAGAGAACAGCTAAGTGTCGGCCTCTGGCAGAGATTTATCTCCCTAGCACTGCAAAGTAATCCCCCATCCCCTGCAATTACAATGCCAGGGACCGCTGTAAATCAAAGGGGGCCGCGGTGGGCCCCGCGCAGAGGAGATTAGCCATGATACCCTTTCAATCAGCCATTATCTATGGGGTTACTATGGCAGCACACTCGCCAGAGAGTACACTAATGCCGGCTAATGTCGAATAATGCAGAGGAGGTAACAATGGAGTGTGCGTGGTCATATGTTAGCAGAAAATCGTGAGATTAAGGCACCCAGCTTGCATGGTTTTGGGGGACGCGAGGGGGGGGGGGGGGGCGCTCATGCATATCTGCGGATATGAAAATGGCTCCAAGGAAATGACACCATTAGTGGCTCTGTCTGCTGAAAGCATAATTTAACAAATCTCCCATAAGGTAGATCTGATGTCGCCTCAGAGTATCAGTTTCGGGCACTGTTTTTTTGTGATGGCATTCACTTTGTGGCAGCGGCTTTGGCAGTGCAGCTAAATTTAGCCGTCAGCTAGGCGAGGGAATACACAACGTGTCACAAGGGTGATTCCTCTGCGCCGGCAGACGCTTGATGAATATGTACGAGGTGGGGATCGTGAAGCACTCATTCAAGGTGAAAGAGAGAGTGTGATAAGAGAGAGAGAGAAAGAGAGAGATAGAGCATGACAGAGAGAGAGAGAGAGAGAGAGAGAATGAGAGAGAGAGAAATGGCCACTGAGGATCTTTTATTGGCCTAATTAATGAATATGGTTTTAGGAGGGCAACACTGAGGTGTGTGAAATGACTGTGATCTCGCCGTCCTCCCTACTTCAGCTCAATAAGACGTCAAGATAGCATATGAATAACTTCTACAGCTTCTGAAACACACACACACAGACACACACACACACACTACATTCACTTAATACGATCATTTTCTTTGGATACAAGTGATTCAATAATGTTTTAGCCTTTGATAGTATTGCCATCAACCACCCCTATTTATGACACTACAATATGACCCTACGGTACTAACCCTTTCATATTATGACTTGCAGCAGTCATAAGAAGATTATAGAAGGTCACTATTACTCATATTGTGGGTTGCACTTAGAATACAGATGCGATACAATGACATACTACAGGAAAAGAAATGTGTATATTTTACATCTCAAATTTTTTTGTTGTTATTTAGCTTACTTTACATTCCAAAGTTGCTGACATTATGGCAAAAATATCCACTGCATCAGTGCTTTGTCTCTTTTAAAACTCAAACCAAAACCTTGGTTTATGGTTTGCGTCCTAGGCTACTGTTCAAAGTCATCCTAAAATGACTTTCTCAACTTTTTTCAATATTGTTTTTGGCCATGTCATTCTAGACTTGTTTGCTGCGTTTGGAGAGATCTTTCAAAAGTCCTATCCCTGATACCTGATGGCAGGAAGCAGAGCTGTCAGTTCAGATGTGGCTCATCAAAACTGCAGACGGACTATATGGGAGTAAAGTCGGGTTTACAGGGACTCCTACTGTGCTGGGAGTTGTACACCGAGAGAGGAGAGGGGTCGAGGGAAAGAGAGAGAGAGAGAGAGAGAGAGAGAGAGATGGAAGAGAAGCAGGGAGAAAGAGAGAGTGAGATAGAGAGAGGGAGAGAGAATGGTAGAGAAAGGGAGAGAGGACAGACTGAGAACGAAAGAGAGGGTGAGGGAAAGAAGAAAAGACTTACAGAAGGAAAGGAACGATACAAAGAGCAGAAACATGCAGAAGAACGATAGAGGAGAGAGAGAGAGAGAGAGAGAGAGAGAGAGAAAGAGAGAGAAAGAGCGATGGAGGCAGAAAAGGGGGAGGAGGAGGAGGCTGACGTGAGTGTGTAAGTGGGTCAGGATGTGAGCGTGTTTTCTGGCTGGCAGTTTCTCCAAAATGTGAGCGCTCGGAGAGGGAGCCAAACGACAGGGGGCAAAGTGGCAAACTGCTAGGAAGAGGCTGCATGCTTAAAATGCCAGCAGCTAAAGGGGAAATATGAGCAGGAGAAAAAAAGATCGATATGGGCCGTCGGGATTCTAAGTGGAATTCATACTTTTACATGAGACCACCCTACAGGCTCTGGGTACATCTTACACACAGACACACACACACATACACACACATACATTGTAACTTCCTACTCTATCAAGCTGTGCAGGCTTTACACTAACTGCTTATCTTGTATGTCCAACAGGCTTGTTGGGATTGCACGGCCGGAGGGCAGTTCAGAGGTTAAGAGAGGATGCAGCAGCAGGTAGTTTAGATTTGAGCGGTGATCAAGAGCCAGAACTCTGGAGGAAGGAATCCAATGGATGTCTGAATGTTTACCATTGCAAAAGAGCATCGGTCATATGGTGTCTTTGCTGTTTTATTGCACTACTTAACTATTTACATACAATTAACAGTTAAACCCCTTACATACAGTATGTTATATTCCAATGGAGAGAGTGGGAAAGACTCTTCATATGTCTTGCTGAGAGCTGTAATAGTATAGTATAGCATAGTATAGTATAATATACTGTATATAAATAGTATAGTATAGTATATAGTATAGATATAGTTTAGTATACTGTAGTATAGTATAGTATGGCATAGTATAGTATGTTATAGTATGATAGTATGGTATAGTATTGTTTAGCATAGTACAGTATAGTATAGCATAGTACAGTATTAATATAGTATAGTAAGACATATGATGTAAATGTTGTAATGAGTATTGCTATCATGTGACTAATACTGTATCTATCTTCATCAAAAGAGTTTTATTACTACCCACTGACAAAGACCCGCTGTCTTCTGATCTGAGTGTCAACATACTGAATTATGTCCATTCCACGTGAAAAATAAAAACAAGAATATGCCCACAAGAGTCATTTAGGTGGTACAGTAGGTGATGATGAATCACTGCTATTCCTCAGATAAGGTGGATGATGTGCAGACACATCTCCAAAAGGAATCAGCAACATTGTTCAGAATCAAAATACTACGGTACTTCTATCAAACGACTTTCTGTCAACAAGAGCACCATCAACAGCTTTCTTTAAAAAAAATAAACAAAAATAAAACTCCAACTCTGTCTATCTGTCTGTCTCTATCTGATGAGCCTATTTGACCAAGGCACAGATGACAAATGTACAAATAAAGTACAAATGACAAAAACAGGAAACTGCAGAATAGAAAACTGACACAAAATCATCTGAGCCCTTCCTAAACTCCTCCATCACTGTGGCCTTGACTCCTGAAAGCCACTTGAGTGTGGTGTGCTTGCACGCAATGTCTCTATGAGAACAGGATCACCCATCAGCCTTGGAAAACCTTTCACAGAGCGCCTCGTTTTTCCCCCTGTTATCTCACCGGGACACCTCTCACATCAAGTGTCTCACCTTACGGAGATGAGGCTGTTTGTCGTTTCGCGAGGAACTCCGATAACCAAAGGTACTCAGGAGTGTGCAGGCATCGACGTTAAGACTCATGGCTTTTCAAAGACTCCGCCAGTCTGATGTGTCTCGTTTCACCTCTCGCTAACTCTCTCACTCACTCAGTCACTCTGGCTGTCTTTCTCGCCCTCGTCTCTCTGAAAGGTCATCGTTTATCATCGGCTGTGTATCTGGACTGAGGAACAGTGATGAGAGGGGAACAAAACAGAAAAAAATCACTGCAATCTGCATCTGCAATGCAGGAAATGGGGATAATGGAAATTGTATGAATATAGCGAATGTTTTGAGAGGAGAGAGAGTGAGAGAGACGGATAAAGAGAGTCTCTAAGTATAACAACAATGCAGAGTTGTGTAAAGTAGCCTATGCCACCAGCTTGTTGTCAGCCTAACGTTTATAACAGCAGTAGTAGTCCCAAACAGAGAAATTACTGAATCAACAAGATGACACTCAAAAAATCCTTGAATGTTGAATGTGTGCAACTTCTTTCTGCTGCAAAATGAATGCTGAGAAATTCTAAGTAAAGGGTTCTGTTAAGACTTAAGATGGCCAGAGGGATCCATGCCTGATTAAGGCCAGATTTTTAAAAGTCAGTAATGAATCTGCAGTGCAGAAGGTCGTCTTAGGACACTGTTGCACATTAAGCCGAATGATTAAAATAGATGGATAGATTAAAATTATTGCCATTGATAGATATTTGTCAAATTGTCTTGGAATTGGAATGCATACTTCTTCTACTTACACTTCAAAACCATCTATAATTCTTACCATCTATAAAACTCACCAACACGCACATTTAGAAGCATACCTTGACCTCCTGATTCTAAGCCCACGCAACTGAACCGAGTGAGAGATACTGTGTGAAGACACACTGTTTTTTGTGACTGATGAAATTATGAGGCAATCACATAGATGAAGGAACAAGGAGAGGCAGAAAGAGGAGCCAAGCCTAAAATACCGAGAGTGACCTTCAAAGCCCGGATATTTCTGTGTAGTGCCGCATGAAAACAGGCGGAAATGTTTCAAGGCGGCAGAAAAAATATGCTTTTCTCGCCACCTCCGAGCCCTGCCGATTTCAAGGCGCTTTCCCCTGGTGTGCCGACCCATCTCCCATCGGAATTAGCAATGCTTTCAATTGAATCGGAGCGGCCACTCACTGAAAAAGAACAGGGAGTGGGGGAGGGAAGGTGCTTCGGCTGAAAGTGTAAAACTAATTACCTGTGAATTATCCAATTTGTGATTCCTCCATTTTCATGCTTGTCTTGCCACGGCCGTTTACATCTCTCCAGCTCTTGATGGGGTGGAGGGGGGGGGGGGGGGGTGTCCGAGGGGGGGGGGGGGTTGGCTGGGGGCGCTTGGGGGTGGGGGTGGCTATGTAATACCACAGCAAGCATTTACCACCCTCGACAAAAATCAATAGCAGAGGAAGGGAGCCCTGACTTGTTATCTTCATCTGAGAGAATTATGAAGGCGTGAAACAAGAGAGAAGTGAATTGACACGAGACTGCCCGCATGTGCCTGTGTCCCATCTCGATGTGATCTGGATGGCGTTGCGGTGATGGAAACAGGAGACAGTGGTGATGTTTCTCAAAAGTAGCCAGGTTTTTATTTCCACCTTAGCAGCTGCATGCATGAACCAGTATGGAGAAAATCGGAAAAAGAAAAGAAAAACCAAACTCCAAACAATAATCTCAAATCAATCAATGAGTTTCCAAAATATATCAAATTAACTTTGACAACCCTTTTCAATCATAGGGCAAACTGCTGCAAATCACAAAACGAGTGTTAGGCCTATTAGCAGGGGCTAGCACTTGCTCACCTCAGACCATTCTACCTCCTTCTGCTCTCAACCATAGTCTCACCAGAGAATTTAACTCTGCCGACTAAACCAATGCACCATCAATCAATCAATCAATCAATTAATTAACAAAACACATCTTCTCCATATAAATATCCAATAATACATTCCATACCATAAAAGCCACAGTTTCATAACAAGGCAATCCTATTATCTAACTTCATAACCTAATACATAGCATACATAACCAGAACGTCCCAAACACCCCTCTTGCCCTGCACACTTGACCTCTGCTTGTGCAGTAAGTCACACTCCACGAACGTATAATGTTCCTTGCGACTTTCCGTCGGGTCTTTTCTCCGTCCCCAGACCAGGAAGCGCTATTGTCCGACACAATGAAAAGTTTGCTGAATGTCCGTGTTCCCTCAACCTTCAGTTGGCCACCCTGAAAGTAAGGCTTATATTGTCCTGTATGCGTTTGTGGTTTGCAGTTGCTGCAACCATGCTGGATGCCGTTCGTGTTTGTGTGTGCAAACAAAGTGTGTTTGTAAATCACGTCGTCCGTTCTTTGTATTTAGCTCCCGTATGAAATAAACTGTAGCCGTAACGGGCAACCGCACCGTTACACTCGAAAACACGTCGATTGGCGCTTTGATTGAGATCGAAAGCGATTAACAATGGCTATAGCTGAAAGCTGTAGCTGCTCATTCTCTAAAGTCTAGCTTACTGGGGGGAGCTGTGGACCAAGTGCCAGCAGTGTTCGTGCAACATTCAGGTCCAAGTGCCCACGGGGACCCATGTTCGGGCCCGACCCGCAGTCAGTCTCTCTCTCTCTCTGAAACTTGACTGTAATATAATAGAGAGATCAAGAGGAGGACATTGGGAGTTTTCCAACAGTTCGACTTAGAAAAAAATACAAAACTCACCCATGTTCGGACCCGACCCACGGTCATTTCTTGATCCCTCCTCATCTCTCTCTATCTCTATCTCTCTCTCTCTCTCTCTCTCGCTTTCTCCTACTCACTTCCTGTCACTTCACTGTCTTCATCTGAATAAAATGGCAAAAAGCCCAAAAAACATTCTTATAAAAAGAAAGTCTCGCTCATCCACGCAGTGAAGACCACATTCAAACTTGTAGGAATGTACTGAAATGCATACCGGCAGTTTATTTCCTCCATGTTTGCATCACTGTGAGATGTAGAGATGTAGAGATGTAGCTCTAGCAAACATCAATCCCATCAATCTGTACATTCAACAGTTCAACTTGGAAAAAATACAAAACAAACTAATACAAAACACTAACAACTTGCACATAACCACTTGAATAAGAACAACAGAATAACCCAAAACAGAAACAAGGGGATGTTCAATGCCAGAGGTTGTTCTTACATCAGGAAAATGCTTCCGCGCTGGTGACATACCATCACAGGCACCAGACCGCACCAGTAA
The DNA here is from genome assembly GCF_018492685.1 of Alosa sapidissima. Classification (NCBI taxonomy): domain Eukaryota; kingdom Metazoa; phylum Chordata; class Actinopteri; order Clupeiformes; family Clupeidae; genus Alosa; species Alosa sapidissima. Next base: position 16,808,872 of record NC_055980.1, on the reverse strand, counting down.
ACAGCAGACAGCGACATGTAGAACAACATGAACAACATGTAGTCCATCATCTAAACACATTGACTCATTGACATTCATAGCTCAACGGACCTCTTTACAACAGAGTGTGAAAGAACATTATGACCAAAAAAAATGTTTGTCATTCCTGAGCCAAGAGGTCATCCTGAGAACCAGAATGCTCGACACCTGGAAACATTCCTCACCACTATAATGATAAAAAAAGACTGTGACCTTCCTCTTCGATTAGGATGGAAGCCAAAGCCAACTTTGGCAGGTTCACTGGAACAATCGCAGACAATCACATTTCAGGGGCACAGATACAAATGGGCTCTCTTGTCTCCGCAGCTTTCCTGGGGTTTCCCTTTGTAGTTGCTTCAATCACCACAGCCGCACTGAGGGATTCCAAGTCTAGACGCTTTGATCTTCCATATTTAATGTGCAACTATATCCAGCGGTTAGTCATCATCACCCCCCCACCACCAAAACCACCCCACCCCACCCTACACACACACACACACACACACACACACACACAAAAGCCAAATAAACAATGTTAAATTGCTTTAAGGATGCACAACTGCAATTAAAAAAAGGGTTGGTCCCAGGAGGGTTCAAGTAGGGGAGAGTTTAAAAAAAAAAATCATTTTTGTTTTGTCGAGAAAGTGGTATAAAACACTCCATGAACTTCAAGGAAAGCAATGCTGCCTAAGCGTCAAGGCCAGTGTTAGTGAACAGGCTCTACACGGAGAAGACCAGAAATGCACAAAAATGCACAGAAACACAAAATCGGGAGGTTCGGCCACTTAGCGGAGGCCGGTCTCAGGGGGCAGTCAACAATCTCTCAAGACTGCGCCGCTGCCATCAAACACAATCTGTTTCCTGTAAGCTGACAACCCCTATTTTTCTATCATTGACTTAACAGCCTGAAAGAGAATTGCCATCATGTGTCTGCGGCTCACAGTCACCAGACGCTGGACAGGAAAGCAATGACAGTGCTCCAGAGGCACAACGATTGTGTGTGTGTGGGAGATTTTTTTTCTTTTTTTCTGTACACATGGTAGCTGGATGTGACAAAAGGGAAGTGGTGACAGGCATTACGAAAATTTGTGTTCAGATGCTGAGTTAATGGGTTGCCCTAGGAGTGTCTACGTTCTGCAGAAAATTGAGGAAATATACAGAGCATTGCTGACTTTGGGGAAAAAAGCTTTTTTCAGAAAGGATCACCAGGTCCATGTAAAATCATGCAGACAGGAGGTGATTTAACTCTTGGGATTTGGTGAAACAAAAAGGCTGAATAACAACACTCAACTACTTTAATCTCTCTCTGTACATTCAACGCTGTCATTAATTTGACACCACAGTTTGAGCCAGCAGTCTTACATAATTCAGTATCCTTCCTGCTACATTTTACAGTTGAAATTCTTCTCACATTTAGTAGTATTTATCAATGTAGCGTATTCTACAAAGGTCTCAGCAGCAGTATCAGATCCTTTGCAAAGACAAAGTGAAGGAATGAAAACTCATTAGATAAAACCAATAAGGTTCTCAAAACAATCCAAACGCCATATTAGTGCTCTTTTTAGTGACAGACCTGTTTCTCCTCCCATTTATGTACCTATCAATACTGTATTGTGTTGAAAACACTCTAGACTAGACTTTGTAGTGTGGGTTAATTGGGGAAGACACGATCAATAAAAACAATAATCTGCCTGCCATATCTGTTGTCTTGCCTTTCTGCCTTTCTGCACCAAAATAAATGAACCTCATTACATAAGCCGGGGAGCAGGGGGGTATGACTGGACTGGTTTCCCGGGAGACAGCCTTCACTTACGGGGTCAGCAAGCTCCAGAACGCCAGCATGGTAGGTGAGGGGTTTGCAGTCATGCGTGTTGTCCACCAGACTGCACGGCAGGAACATAGGCCCAAGGTCATCGCCGTCCAACACATCCACCGTCAGAGTTGTGGTGGCTGTCCGTCTATCCTTTGGGTTTGGAGCTCGGTCCTTGAGGAAAACGGGGTTTTATTATGCATGCTAAGATATCCATATCAGTGCGTAACATATTCATATTGAGCAGTATGTCAGGAAACAAAATCTTTAATTACCAAAAAGAACACTACATAATTCCCAGAGGACAAACATTAAAGACCAAAATATTTTTTTTTGGATCTTCTGGTATGATGTAGCATTGATAAACCCCCAAGCCTCCTAAAAACTGGTGCAAAATCATATCTTATCTTATTTTAAAAAAGAAAAGAAATAACTTACATTGGCCTGGATAATGACAAGGTAGCGTGTGATTTCTTCATAATTCAGCCTCTCTCGAAGCACCACAGAGCCAGACAAGGTTAAGGGGATATCAAATGTCCTATTAGTCATCTATGGAAAAAAGACAACACAGTGTGTAAGCAGAGGATCTGCGTTAAAGATAAACATCCTAGTCATCTATGGAAAAAAGACAACACAGTGTGTAAGCAGAGGATCTGCGTTAAAGATAAACATCCACTTCACTGTAAACTCAGTGTGTGTTTCCAAGCAGACACAGCTCTTCCTTGGTCTTGGTTTGGCACCTGTAACCTTCAGAGGATGCCAAGGATACTAGCAAGTGTTTACAGTGCATGCAAGTTTAATGAAGTCGGTTATATTTTTAAGGCAATGTTTGCATGTCAATGTGTGACATGACATGCAAACCTTGAATGACTCAACCTCGGAGATTTTGAGGAAATGCAACAACACTTCCTTTCTCTGCACAGATACTCAGAAAATCAGGTTTCTGTGTATCCGTTCATAAAGCACACAAAAAACAACCTTCGAACTGGATAACTACAATGACCTTCCACATCGAATCTTTCAACAAAAAGCATAAAAATTATCTAATAATTCTATATGTTATATAATTATATAGAAATGTTACAAGATGTTGCCACCATGTAAACTAACTTCCCCTGGAACAGCACAGTCCACAGGACAGACAGAAACAGGAAGATGTTTCACCCTGCCAATTAAGGTATCATTAACATCAATGAGGCCGGGCACTTGGGCACTATGAAATGGGCTTATTGTCATGCCATAGCAACCAGAGCTGGCACGAATACTGTATATAACTCACCCTCTTAGTGCACTGAGGCAACACAGGCAATGAACTACACAACTACGCTGACTTATCACTATCCAAGCTTAACATGTAGTGAGTAAGCCTTATTTGTATGCGATGTGGCGTGGTATGTGACGGAGCTTACTGGGTCATTTGGGTTGAACTGAATGGTGTACTCGATTTGGCCGTTGGGTCCGTCGTCGATGTCAATGGCCCCGTTGTTTCCAGAGAACCCAGAGAAGATGGTGGTGCCGACAGGGGTCAGCTAAAGGGAGGGGAAAGAGGAGAGAGAAGAGAGGAGACAGGCTTTAACGGAGCACCGCTGCCTTTGCATGTAAATACACACAACAAGATAAAGCCATCTTGACACGGTGAAACGAACCGTAGACAGGCGAGGGAGATTCTCCCTGCTGGCTCGGTGAAGGTAAGTGTGTGCTCCCATCCGATATGTGGCTTAGTAGTAGAGTAACAGGCTATACTTGATATTGTATGTGTCTCCAGGAAGTACATAAATAACACTTAAAAAGTGAGAGGTACAATGTCATCTCTACATCAGTGTATTTGGGATTAGAGAAATTAGTAAAAGCAAAACTAACTAATAAACTCATGCAAATGTCCTGTGAGTCAGCTCCCCTCCTAAATTGATTATGTTTTTTGCACAATCCTAATGAGATGAAAAACAATCAAACCAATTAACAAAGAAACAGCATTTGTTACAAAAAAACATCAAGGTGAGTTCATGTTGCTGATACAGATGTACCCAGTGTCTCATATACTTCAGTCTAAAGTACAAAGTACAATTTTTGGTGGAAAACTACAGACTAAAACAGCTGAGACCCAAACAGAACTCATGCTGAGTAGACTGAGAAGTACTTCAAACAAAAGTGTCGGGCAAATGTCTACAAGTTGCGCTCCAGTTTTGAAAAACTCGGGCCAACAGCCTCCCTGGTGTCTTCAAACGCTTCTTACTGCGGAACATAAAAGAGTACTCGCCGCGAAACAACTGCGGTGGACATCGGCGGAACACTCTTTTCCACCTGTCACAGTTGGAACCCCCTGACGAGACTTACCTCTCTCTCCTTTCCTGCTCTCTACTCTGTAATGTGAGAGAGCAACTTTAACAGCCAAATGACCGGTGAGGATAGCCGGATGACAGCAGGGGCAGATAGCAGGTGTCTGTATTTCTGAACTTTAAAAAATTCGTGGGCAACGGTGAGTCAAGAATGTTAAAGCACGGAGAACAAAGGCACTGCCAGAGTTAAAGAGAAACAGAAATCAGGCCATGGTCTCTTTCCCTTTTCAGTGGGTTCGAGAGGAGCCATGAGTATTCACTCGAGGGCGGAAGCAAACCAAACGAATACCTGACAAATATTGTGAACTTGCTTGGTTTCTCTGTGGACGTTCATGTCATTAACCAAAGTTTCGACTCCGATGATATAAAGACTGGCTTCATTCGTCTGCCATCTGTGCTCAACCTTCATCCCTAATGAGCCTGTCCCCCGCCACACCCGACCATTATTTAATCTGTCTATTAATGCCAGTGGGGAGACTCTCTGCACTGCTTTGCCATGACACACAGTGTAAAACAAACAGTATTAGACAGAGGCAAGCTGTTTACATTGCACCCTCTAAGTAACGCATATCAACGCCACGTGGAAACAGTTGATGCCGACATGCTTTCGTAAAGCAACACATAACAGACTGATGCCTCATCAGAAGTGCAGGCCAGCTGACACTGTGGGGCCCATGCATTATTGAGGGGCTAACAACGGGAGAGTCAGTGTAATAATATAATAATAATAATAATAATCTTTATTTATATAGCACTTTTTAAAACAAAGTTACAAAGTGCTGTACAATATCAACATAAATGAAAAATGACATAATATAACAATCAAATAATATATATTAATTCAATTAGAACTTAACATAAATTTGTAAAAGGAAAATAAATTTACACTGAAATAAAACTTACTGAAATAAAACTTGACACAGAAATAAAACTTAGGATACTGAAATAAAACTTGACACTGAAATAAAACTTAATAAACTTAACACAAAATGAAGTATATTACTTAAACAAAACTAAGGAAGGCTTGCTTGTAAAGATGAGTTTTAAGGAGGGATTTAAAAGAGCATACTGACTTGGCTGACCTGATTTCATCAGGCAGGTCATTCCAGAGCCTAGGTGCCCTGACACTAAAGGCTCTCTCCCCTTTAGTTTTGAGATTGACCTTAGGAATAGTTAGGAAACCACTACCAGATGATCTTAAAGTACGCACAGGTGTATAAGGTACTAGGAGATCAGACATGTAGTTGGGAGACAGGCCATGTAGAGCTTTAAAAGTAATCAGAAGAATCTTAAAATCAATTCTAAAGCTTACTGGGAGCCAGTGCAGTGAGGCTAAAACAGGAGTAATGTGATTACAGTACTTTGTCTTAGTAAGAAGCCGGGCAGCTGAATTCTGAACAGTTTGAAGTCTCTTTATAGATTTTTGGTTCAGACAAGAAAAAAGAAAAAAGACTATTGCAGTAATCCAGGCGTGAAGAAATAAATGCATGTATAATGGTCTCAGTGTCTTTAAAAGTTAAGATGGAACTAATCTTGGAAATATTTCTGAGGTGATAGAAACAAGACTGTATGAGCTTTGTGATGTGACGTTCAAAGCTTAAATTACTGTCAAACCAGACACCAAGATTCTTTGCAACAGGTTTTACACAGTCTAAAAATTGAAAGGGACCTAAGGATGGTATCATTTGTTTCACTATGTGCTGGGATCCAATGATGAGGACTTCTGTTTTGTCAGAATTCAACTGGAGGAAATTGTTCGACATCCAGTTTTTTATGTCACAAAGACATTCATTTAAGGAATTCAGCATACTAGGATCAGAGGAACTAATGGGCAGGTACAGCTGTGTATCATCAGCATAGAAGTGGAAGGAGACACAGTGTTTCTGGATAATGTGCCCAAGAGGAAGCATGTATAAACAAAATAAAATTGGTCCTAAAACTGACCCTTGAGGTACCCCATACTTGACAGGAGAAAATGAAGATGTGTACGTTAACTGTTTGCAGAAACACAAAACTTCCTATTTGACAAGTAAGATGAAAACCATTGTAAGGCTGTACCAGAAATTCTCACCCAATGTTCCAGTCTATGCAGCAATATGCTGTGATCAAAAGTGTCAAAGGCTGCGCTAAGATCAAGAAGTACAAGGACAGAACACATGCCATCATCAGCTGTTCTTAAAAGGTCATTTGTAACTTTCAGCAGCGCTGTCTCAGTGCTATGATACTTTCGGAAACCAGATTGTAGCTTTTCAAAAATATTATTATTTTCCAGTGCAGAGACAAGCTGCTTGGACACTAATCTTTCAAGAATCTTTGATACAAATGGTAACTTGGAAATAGGTCTGTAGTTTTGAGGTAGAGATGGATCAAGCCCTGATTTCTTTAGCAATGGGCTCATACTTGCAGTTTTAAAGTAATCAGGGACAATGCCATTTAAAAGTGAACTATTAAAAATAGAAAGCAAACAGGACCCAACAGATTCAATTACTTCTAATAAGAACTTTGTTGGTACTACATCAAGAGGACTGGAAGATACTGTTATATGTGACACTGTCTCTAGAAGTTCAGATAGAGTTACTGTATTGAAGTGGTTTAAAGTATGCCTATCCTGTAAGAAAGAGACTTCAGAGTGCATAGTATTAGGAGTGATAGAGGTTCTAATTGACTCTACTTTCTCAGTAAAAAAGGACAAAAGCTTTTCACAATCAGCATCACTTTCCACTGGGACACAGGGAACTTGAATGAACTTGAAGACCAGACTTCTTCCATTTACGCTCAGCTTTTCTACAATCCCTTTTACAACTACGAATGCCACTATTAATCCAGGGCTGCTTTCTTTCTGATGACTTAGTTCTAACCTTCATGGGTGCAATAACATTTAGAGAAGACAAGCAGATGGAATTAAACTGGTCAACCAGATCATTGGTACAAGAGTATTCAGAGAGGTCAGGGCATTGACTCTGGAATAATGCACAGAATTTTGAGGCACTATGCTCATTGAATATGCGGGAACAGAAAGAGCTGGGAGTGACAGTACTGATGATGGATGTTTCACAACTAAAAACTATACAGTTATGATCAGATACAGTCATATCAAAACAATCAACAGAGGATATTTTAAGACCCAGAGTGAAAACAAGGTCCAGTGTATGACCATGGTTATGTGTTGGTCCAGACACAAAATTGAAAAGATTTAACAATGTTTAGGAAATCAGTAGCATGAACATTACTGGAGTCATCAACATGAAAATTAAAATCACCACAAAGAACAACACTGTCATAATATAAGACAAGAGTGGAGAGAAATTCTTGGATTTCATTTAAAAAACAACCTGATGGTTTAGGGGGACGGTAAATTACAACAAACAAAATTGGATCAGGACCACAAAGTTTAAAAGTGAGCGCTTCAAAGGAAGAAAAGTCATCACAAGGTATTTGGTGACATTTTAAGCTCTTCCTGTACACACTCACAATGCCTCCCCCGCGACCGCTGACTCTAGGTTTGTTGAAAGACTCGTACTGAGGAGGACACAGTTCAACAAGCTGACTATGATCATTTGTTTGTAGCTCAGTTAAAAACATAAAATCCAAGTTGGCAGATGAAATAAAATCGTTTAAAATAAATGTCTTATTTGAAAGAGATCTCACATTAAGTAGTGCCACCTTAAGACACGCCCTCGTGCTTGAGTTAGGAGCAGGCGAAAACAACGTGAGCGAGACGACCGAGACAGGCGCTGGACTGTGAATGGTCAGGAGTTGCTAGAGGGAAGTGACGGAGCAGGAAGGGAACGATGGATGTTGATGATGGCGGGAGTGAGGGAGGGAGTCACAACAAGCGGAAGAAAAAGAGTCAATTGCAAAGTACAAGAGAGTGTCATGATGAATTAAATATCTTGTGAACATCAGAGGAATTTAAGGTGTTTGTCTCACGGGTGAAAGAGGGAGAAAATTTTGATAAGTGGAGTCCAGTGCAGCTTTCCAGCGTCGTGCACAAGGAAATTGGGCAGGTAAGAAGTGTGAGAAAGTTGAGGAATGGGTCACTGGTGGTGGAATGTAAGGATGAGGAACAGCTAAAGAAAGCAGTCAAGGTAACCGCATTAAATGGCCAGAAAGTAAAATGTGTGAGTTATTACAGAGGAGTTATTACAGGAATCCCGGTTACAGAGTCCATAGAAGAAGTGGTGGCTAGCATAAAAAATGTAAAGATAAGTGAAGCGAAGAGATTAAAGAGGAAAAGAGATGGGGTTTTATGTGAAAGTCTCTCAATTCTGCTTACTTTTGAGCAAGAAAACCTACCAGAGAAAGTGTACATTGGCTACATGAGTTACGATGTGAAGGTATACATACCCCCCCCCCCCCCCCCCCCCCCCCCCCTCTAAGGTGTTACAAATGTCAAAGATTCGGGCACATAGCAGCAGTGTGTAAAGGGAAGACAAGATGCAGTAAATGTGGAGGAGAACATAAGTATGGTGAATGCGAGCAAGGGGCAAGTCAAAAGTGTTGTAATTGTGGAGGCGACCATAGTGCCGCATATGGGGGATGTGAGGTATTCAAATGAATGAGAGAAGTTCAAAGGATTAAAGCTGAACAAGGAATGTCCTATGCAGAAGCAGTTAAACTAATCCCTAAACCAGTCTATGTGGCCAAAGAAGGTAATAGCAAGATGGGGGGAGAATGTACAGCATGTAATAAAATTCAAGAGGACACATTGGTGGTTAAGAAAATGGATTTTGTACTCTTTATGGCAGATGTTATCAATGGAGCTGCTCAAATAAGTAGTAGAACGGATAGAATTAAAATCATAGTTAAGTCGGCCAAAAAGTATTTGAACGCGCAAGCGTTGGAATGGGGTAATGTTGTAGATGCGCTTAATGTATCAGAGGTTAGCAATGTCGAGGAGTCATCCCAATCTCAGTCATGTTCAGGTATATATTAATGGTATGAACTATCCTTCAATGGAATGCAAGGAGTTTGATTGCCAATGGACAAGAATTTAAGAAGTATGTTGAAGAACTTGTAGTGAGGCCAAATGTAATATGTGTTCAAGAATCCTGGCTGATCCCTAAACTAGAATTTGTGATAAAAGGGTATAGTTCAGTTAGAAGGGACAGAGATACTGGTAGGGGTGGAGGAGTCATTACCTTCATTCAGAGTGGGCTCCAATTCAGAGAGGTGAGGAAAGGAGATGACTTAGAATTTATTATTATTGAGGTATGGTCAGGGGAAGGTAAAGTTTTAATCAGTCATTTTTATATGGGCAGTACAGTGGGGATTTAGGATTTCAGTTGAAAAAACGAAGGTAATGTTCTTCTCTAGGGGGAACATTGGTCCTGAATTTAAAATTAATTTGTTAGGCAGGGAATTGGAAAGAGTTGAGGTTTTTAAATATTTGGGGGTGTGGTTTGATAAGAGGTTGACTTGGGCATTCCACGTGCAGAGGATGGTGGGGAAGTGTAAGAGAATTTTAAATGTAATGAGGTGCCTGTGTGGAGTCGAGTGGGGTGCATCTGGGTCAGCATTGAGAACAATTTATACTGGCCTAATGAGATCAGTATTTGACTATGGGAGTGTGGTTTATGGGTCTGCATCCAAAACTGTACTAAAGAAACTGGATGTTATGCATAATCAAGCCCTTAGGATCTGTAGTGGGGCAGTGAAAACTTCTCCAATAGCAGCCATACAGGTGGAGATGGGAGAGATGCCTTTGCAGTTGAGAAGAGATCAGCTTGCCCTAGTATACTGGGCTAACCTTAAGGGACATAGTGAGGACCATATTGCCCAGCCAGCCCTTAGGAATTGTCAAGAGCGTATGCATGAGGGAGGGAGAAGTTTTGGATGGACAATTAACCACAAGGTAGTGAATATGAGGTTAAGTTCTATGAGTATCAGCCCCACAGTGGCGCTACCTGCAGTCCCCCCCTGGACATTTGAAGAACTTAAAGTGGATTTAGGACTACTTGAGGGAAACCAGGAAGAGGAGATAGACAAATGGAGAGTGCACAGTTATATTGCTGAAAAATATAGGGAGAGTAGGATTATATTTAGAGATGCATCCAAAAGAACTGACAGTAGGGTGGGGGTGGCACATGTGGTACCAGAACTGGGTTTGGCTATAGCTAAAAGGCTAACAGATGGCTTAGCAGTTTATACAGGAGAACTAATAGCTATATGGTTTGCCCTGCAGTGGGCAGAAAGCTGTGGGTGCAACAGACATGCAGTTATAGCATCTGATTCCAGCTCTGCTCTTTTAAGCTTACAGTATGCCTACTCAGCATCAAGGAAAGACGTTTTATTAGAAATTTTACAACTGGCTAGTGGAATGCAAAAAGCAGGTTTTCTTTCTTGTGGGTCCCAGCGCATAAGGGGGTGGAGGGGAATGAGTTGGCTGACAAATATGCTAAGAAAGCAGCAGCTAATGACAGTGTGGAGGTGGAGATCAAGCTCAGCAAGGCAGAGGTTAAAAGCATAGTTAAGGTAAGGTCCTATGAGAGATGGCAGTACACCTGGGAGAATGGAACCGCTGGGAGGCATCTTTATTACCTCCAACCTAACGTGAGGAAAGACATGAGCATAAGTGCTAACAGATCCAGACATGAAGAAGTGGTGCTGACTAGGCTAAGGCTTGGTCACACCTACTTAAATAACACCCTGTTTCTTATGAATAAACATGTAGATGGTATATGTGAGCAGTGCACAAGGCGCAGTCTAGAAACAGTGGAACATGTGCTGTTTTAATGTCAGAAGTACCATGTAGAGAGGCAAAGATTTATTGCTCAGGTAGAGGCCAATAAAGTTGTTTTTGAACTGAGAAATATCTTACAGAGAAATACAGGAAATATTTTTCTTTTTTTGTTTTCTTTTTTAAGGGATACAGGACTTTTAAAAAGAGTCTAATTTAAAGGTAATCAGCAACTCTTGTTCCACACTCCAGTCCAACGGTGGCGGTAATACACCAAGCAGTTGTCAACCGCCAATAAACGTCGTCACATGATCCTGCCGCAGAGGAGGTGATAGTGGACATCACTCGCTGGATGATGAAGGAGCGACTTGAGCCACGGTGCACATAGCGTTTCCGCTGGACTATGGTAATTCCGCTGGTAGGTAAGGCCAGCCAGGCGCAGTATCCAACTTTCTCTTTAGAGATGGTGTTTGTCTTGAGAAAAATAGCGGAAAAACTAGCAAAATATATAGACTATAAGATATAGTCTTTATAAGATACTATGTATTGATTGGAAGAAAATGTACATTAAATCATTAAACTTTTTAAAATGCCAAACAAAAACATGCCAGATGGAGCGGCGTCAGTCTCGCCAGCGTCCCCGTAACCTAGCAACCAGTGTAGAATGATGAATCACGGCTGCTTATGATCCCTGCTTGCGTGTTCTTCCTCATACCCTCGACTCCCTCCATCCGCCACCGACCCCCCAACCCCCACTCAACCGATGGGGTAAATGATCCTTGCTGCGATCCCACTGGACAGCCCGTGCCGACTCTCGCCGTGTTGCAACGCTGAACATTCAACCTCCGCTGTGTCGGCGGGCTGCGGTGGTAACGCGTGAGTGGAACATTAAACTGAATTATCATATTTATGACACCAATCCAATTACTCTCTACTCTAATACTATGTACTAAGTATGTGCAATTATACAACAATTGGGTTCTATGGAACTATTTATTTGTTTCTGATTGGCCGAGAGACGTTCCATGAGTTGGAATATCCCTGGAATATCCTCCGGCCTCGTGGCTACGGCCGAACAACACCCGTGGGAATATCCATGACCAACCCCACTCTCACTCGTGCTATATTGCTTAAATATATATATATATATATATATATATATATATATATATATATATATATATATACCATATGTATGAAGCCTACAGGTGATGTGGACAGTGTTACATGTTAAACACTTTAAAGTGCTCCCTTTACTGCAGAGACACAGTTACCCGAGATTAAACTCAGATGCATGTTCCTAAAACCTATTCCTGTGTCTATTCCTAAGGCCTACTATGTGTATTCATAAGGCCTATTCCTATGTGTATTACTAAAACCTAATCCTATGTGTATTCCGAAAAACCTATTCCTATCTGTATTCCTAAAACCTATTCCTATGTGTATTCCTAAGGCCTATTCCTATGTGTATTCCTAAGGCCTATTCCTATCTGTATTCCTAAAACCTATTCCTATGTGTATTCCTAAGGCCTATTCCTATGTCTATTCCTATGTCTTATTCCAAAAGCCTATTTCTAAAAAGACCTTCTTTTACTTTCCTTTAACACTCCTGTTCTCACTGTCCTTTTCCTCTTTTCCCCACGTACTCGACCATACGCGTGAGTGTATCTCATATCCTGTATGTCACATATACACCAGTGAGCTGACACAACACACAGAGATGCCTATTCCTAAAAAACATATCCCTTGTATTTATTCACTGTTCTTCAACACCCCTCTTTCTCATCCTCTCTCTCTCTCTCTCTCTCTCTCTCTCTCTCTCTCTCTCTCTCTCTCTCTCTCTCTCTCTCCATGGACCTTCCATGTTCACTGTTCTCCAGTAGCCCTTATCTTATCTTCTTTCGTACCACACACCCTGCTCCCTTCTCGCCCGTCCTTCTGAAAGAGACCTTCCTCCCTGTTCATCTTATCGGCGGTCCTCTCCATCACAGTCTTGGCTGGCGTGTGAAGGGCTCGATCAGCTGCTGGTGGCGAGCCCTGCGTGACTACTATGGGCATGAGACGCTTGATCAACACCGGCACCAAACTGTTCGCAAAACAGTTTTGAGAGGGGGACAAATATGGAAAATGAGTGCATGTCTTGAGACACACTGCAAAGAGAGAGGGGGGTTGAAGGGGAGAGAGAGGCAGAGAAAGAGGGAGAGATATAATAGGATAGAAGAGTGGGAGGCAAAAAGGAGAAGGGGAAGGAGAGAGAAAACATAGAAAGAGAGAGAGACAGACAAGAGAGAGAGAACAGGGTGGAAGAGTGGGAGGCAAAAGAAAGAACAGGGGAATAAAGGACTGCTGGATGGAGAAGAGGAAAGAAAAATAGAAAAATAGAACATGCAGTGAGATTGAGAGAGTGAGAGAAAGAGAAAGGGAGATGGAGGGAAAGAATGAATGAGCAGATAAAGGGAAGGAGAGCTCCTGTCAGTCTCTCTGCAAGCCAGCACACTAATGACTGAAGGCCTGCAGATCCTCCCTGGGGAGACCATTTCAATTAGAACACAGCCACATGACCCCCACCCCCCCACCATACACACACACACACACACACACACACACACATACATACTCTCTCTTTCTCACTCACACACACACACACACACACACACACACACACACACACACACACACACACACATACATACTCTCTCTTTCTCACTCACACACACACACACACACACACACACACACACACACACACATACATACTCTCTCTTTCTCACACACACATACATACAAACACACACACACACACACACACACACACACACACACATATACTCTCTCTTTTTCACTCACACACACTCACACACACACACACACACACACACACACACACAGACACACACACACACACACACACACACACACACACACATACATACACACACACACACACACATACTCTCTCTTTATCACTCACACACACAAACACACACACACACACATACTCTCTCTTTCTCACTCACACACACTGCACTCCCCCTTCCGCTGATCTCAACTCTACCCAACACCTCACTAGCCTCAGAGTGGGCATGTCTGCCATGCACTCCCGTACGAGCACTTCTGCTGACATGTGACCATAAAGCGCAGCATACATGTGACCATAAAGACATTTATATGACATTTAAAATAAATGCATCCATACGATTACATACATAGTTGAATGTGTAGCAGTGTGCCCATCAAGAAAACAACTATGCTGAAATGTATGACATACAGCGAGAATGTGGAAGCATCAGGTAAGTCTTTCAGAAGAAGTAGCCAGACTGTGGACTTTATTCATGTTAGAAGTCACACCACATTATGCAATGAGAAAACTCTGCAGAATATGTACAGTAGCCATGCTAGAGCCCACAGTTAATTTTACAGAGTAAACAACTGTCATAACAATAACTGTAAATGTGTTTGAAAAGCTCAAATACTCACTTATATGTTTCCAATAACTGTCCCTTAAAAACAGTAGCATAATTTCTGCATAATTTCTTGTATATAAACAAGACCTATGGTATGTGTTTCCGTTGATAGACAGTATCGTTTTTAGATTTCTAAATCCTCAAATATCTGTCTGAAAAAAAAAAACTATACTTAGTATAAGTATATATACTCTTTTGATCCCCTGAGGGAAATTTGGTCTCTGCATTTATCCCAATCCGTGAACTAGTGAAACACACAGTGAGGTGAAGCACACACTAACCCAGAGCAGTGAGCTGTCTGCTACAGCGGCATTCGGGGAGCAGTGAGGGGTTAGGTGCCTTGCTCAAGGGCAGTTTAGCCATGGATGTGGTGTGGGCATGGGAGAGCGGAGCTCAATCACTTTCCCCGCCCACATTGTTCCTACTGGTCGGGGATCGAACCGGCAACCCTTCAGTTACAAGACCGAAGCCCTAACCAGTAGGCCACAGCTGCCCCAATTGCCCAGCTCCATACCACACTGCATATAGTTTTATGGATTTTATTGGACAAGTAGTGGGCACCTGCTCTCTCAGCTGTTGATCCAAAGAAGCCCTTCCAGGTCTCTCCACCACAGGTGCCCTGTCAGCAGTGTTTACTTCCCTCTATCTAACAAACCTGTCTTCTAGAATAAACCTCTGCTAGTCTACAGGTGCCCAGGAGGAACACTAGGCACCACAGCTCTTAACATCCCCTTCCAACACAGACACAGAGGAAAAAGTGAGATTTTTAGGAGGAGGATGTTATGTGGCTGTGTAAACACAAAAAGTCAGCGAAACATATTGATATTGTATGCTTATATCAACCAGAAATGTGCAAGACACTGATGTAAACATCAATGTGTGTTACGGTATGCATGAATGTCACTTGTGAAACATGTATACTGTATGTATGTGTATGAATATACGGTGAGCAGCTGTAGGCATTCATCTGAAATTGCCTGTGTTGACTTATCGTGATATGCATGTGTGCACATGGAGTTGCTTAAGTGTCAGCTGTGCCAACTTCACATGAATGTACAGCATATGAGCGTCTGCACAGATGCAAATGTTTTATTCATAAGAGCTTCCTAGGCATGTGTGCATGTTCATCCTGTGTACCTGGTCTATGTGAGTCTGTGTTCAGCATCTTTATATGTTTGCTCCATGCACTGAGTGTGTGTCTGTGTGCCCATATGCGTGTGTGTGCCTGTGTGTGTGTGTGTGTGTGTGTGTGTGTGTGTGTGTGTGTGTGTGTGTGTGTGTGTGTGTCTGTGTGTGTGTGTGTGTGTGTGTGTATGTACGTGTGGGTGTGTGGGTTCTGCTGATGGATGTGTCTCTCTGGTGAACCGTGATGCCACTAATTATAAACCGGTGACATATTCTGGCATCATTCCGTCCGCCATCGACACCAATCTCAACCATGCAGAAGAGCGCCCCCTCCACTGCCCAGATTGGTGGGCCTCTTCCAACAGTAGAGTGAATGAGAGAGAGAGAGAGAGAGGGAGAGAGAGAGAGAGAGAGAGAGAGAGAGGGAGAGAAAGAGAGACTGAATCTGCATAAAAAACGTTGATTACATTCCCTCTCATTGACTGCCACCTATGATCCAGGACATAAATTAATTTTTACTTTATTTTTTTTCCCCAACACAGCACTAATGGACTGGCACCAGGCCAGCTGAGTCGCAGAACCGTCTACAAGTATTGAAGGGAGCTGAGGGGGTGGATTTTAGACTAGAGTCACACACACGTACAAACTGTCAAAAGAAAACGTCTCTACAAAATGTCTCTGGTGTCAGAAGCTTGGATACGGCAACGTCAAAAAATAGGGGCTGCATGGGTGGACTAATGGACTAATAACCCCATTAGCTATTTTTGAGCTCCATAAAATCAAACAGTATTATAATGGAGGAAACCAGCACCTGCATCTCTGTCACAGTCCCTTGGTTCATAAACCTGGCTCTAGATTGACTAAAATTATACTGCCATGAAGAAATAACTAACAGGGATTCATTGTGTATGAATGCAGCTTCTTGGCACCGATTTAGAGGAGGCTAATACAGCGCTGCAATGGAACATTTCTGCCCTCTCTCACCTCATCCATGGCTACATACAGTACAGTAATAGTATGGTATAGTATAGGATACATACAGTACAGTAATAGTATGGTATAGTATAGTATACATACAGTACAGTGATATGGCCGCCCAGAGTGCTCTGGACATTCTGACATGGTAATCAATACATGGTGCATGTGTGAAAGTCCACATCAGATAACATATAAACAAACAGACATCTAGAAACTTCTCTGTTTCAGATACATACTGATTTCTAACGACTTCCACAAATCACCTTTTTCTGAGGTTTCACCGCCTGAAGTTTTGCAGTCTTTCTTTGTTTGGTATCCCGTCAACATCTATCTGAGTGGCCTAAGATGATCCCTCCCTGATTTGAAAAAACGAAGCCAATCTAGAGGTGCGAAACCAATTGGTCCCTGACCTGCCGCCGAGAAACATTCTCTCCTCGACTCTCACCTCGTTAATGGCCACGTAGTAGCGCGGCTGCTGGAAGCGAGGGGCGTTGTCGTTCCGGTCCCTCACCACAATCCGGACCTCGTGGAGGATCACCGTGCCAACCAGCTCATTTGTACACTGCACCTGCACTACGATGGACTGAATATAGGATGGGGGCTGATGGAGGGAAGACAGAAAAAAACAACAAAAGATGGAATGAATACATAATAGGTTGAGACATGATAAGCAGTGTTCATAGTGTTTCAATATGGCATATCAGTTTGTAAGAAAAGTACAAGTCATGGTCAAAGTCGAGTTAGAAAATACCTCAAACATAAGAAATCAATATAAGCACTTTCCCTCGATGAAGTACATTTAATGCATTTTTTTCACAGCGTAAATCCTGATTAAGTATACTTTCTTCAGTGTACTTACATCCCTGTCCAGAACTCTGCCGGTGCTGTTTAGATAGAGTCGTTGGTTGACCGAGTCCAGAATGACCCAGTGGTCGTAGTTATCTCGCAGTGAGAGAGAGATGGTCCTGTCAGGGTCCTCTGCTCGCCCATTGATCTGCATGTTCTCCACCAGTAACGTTCCTAGAATGCACACACAGAGTGTCAGGATTGAACCAAAACTTTCCATGATCCCATGAACATAAGACTGGACATCTGTTAGATACAAAAAAAAAATAACGGCTTTATATGCCTCTGAATAATGATTGACTGAGGGGGTTAAAAAAATACCTCAACATCCAAAATAGAGTAAGAAAGGATGAATGACACAACAGCAGAGCATATCAATCATGATTTATTTAAAACCGTCAGGAACCACTTTAATTCCTTTTCCCATATTCTGAGGCACAGTGAGTGGGACGACGGGAACATCCAACATTCCTCAGAATAATACATACACACAGGAAACATTCTTTCACGAGCTTCCTTCGAACAAAGCTAATAAATGCCTCTGAATAGGTTTACATTCAAAAGCACAAAAATATGTGTATAGAATACTCATACTGCATACACACATTGACGTATTGGAAGTGTGAGTGATCCATCAGCAACAGCATCAGTTTGTTTTGCTGTTGTTGTTGTTATTTACTGCCCTGTTTGCTCATGCAAACACCACTTCAACACCCGCTTCAAAGGATTCCAGCGTTGAGCGTCAAATAAGCAAGTAGCTGAATGTTACAGAATGGCTATTAACCCTTAAAGGAGTACCGTCACACCGGTGTGACGGGAATGTTGAGAAATGAACGTTCTAAAGAATATCTGGGTTCATTGAATTCAACATAGAATTTTAGAACCTTCAATTGTTGCGGAACTTAGAACGTTCAAAAACCTACACCTTTAAGGGTTAAATGTGTGGCACAACTGCAAAAAGAAACTCTAGACAGCCGGGACAGTGACAGACCCTTTCACCCTTTGGTTTTTCAGAGCAGTGCAGAGTTAGTTAGTGCCTGGCAATGGAGACTGTGTGGGGCCTAATTTTATTGATGGGTCTACAGAAGTCTGTCATGCATGAACTACAGTAAAGCTACTGTATGTGGTGTGTAACATCAATGCACTGACCCACTCTGTGCCCTTCCTCATGGGATCAAATTAGCGAAATGATTCCGATTTAGCTTTGAATTAGCAAAGTGAATTAGCTTTGAATTAGAAAAATGAATTAGTTTTAGCCCATGTGCCACAGACTTTGCTTGTTGTCCGATGTTTTGCTTGTTGCCAGTTGCCCATGAAATAAATCAGGGCTCTGTGTATTCTAGAGTGCTTCTTGATGAATCCCTCCTCAATCACCCATATCTTAATAGCACAGGCGCCGCAGAGATTGTGCTATTATCTCTGCTAATGTCTGGCAGGTTCTGTGAACAATGGCTCCATTGAGAAAATACAAAAAAAATATTATTGGCTTTACTCCCTAGGTAGAAACATTAATTATCCTTTTAAACATTATCCGTCCACTGACGAGGATATTTTTTTCACTCTCCTTTTCATGTTTCACGTTTTAAGACACAGTAATTACCTCACAATGATTACCGTGTATCATCGGATTTGATAGTTAAGTCCGAGGGGTTCAGTGTAGACTGTTTTTTTTTATTACTGGTAGCTGTTCTTCTTAGAAAGCTATAGAAGTCTATTAGCCATTATGAACCAGAACACATTGAGAGTGTCAACTGGTCAGTGATCAGAGAAATGGAGTATTTTCAGTGAAGGATCTTTTTCCAGTAGACTAAACCTATAGAACGCCTCTGCTAAAACTCTGCTCAACAGATACTTTTGTCTGGCATATTGGCTTTTGTTTGTGTGTCTGTGTGTGTGTGTGTGTGTGTGTGTGTCTCTGTGTGTGTCGGTCTCTCTCTCTGTCTCTCTCTCTCTCTCTCTCTCTCTCTCTGTGTGTGTGTGTGTGTGTGTGTGTCTGTGTCTGACACTAAAGGCCACAGGTCTTAAAGCAACACCAAAGAGTTTTTTGTACCTTAAAATAATGTTTCCAAAATCGTTTCAGTAATTCATCAACCATGGGCATATTTGGATTAGCTATAGATGGATTCACAAATAAATAAATTAGCCTACATTTGGCAGGATACTTGATATACAGGCTAAATGCAAATATGGCAATGTATTATATTATTTTACATTAACAAAATGTAGGAAAATAGAACAGACTGAAAATAAAGTAGGCACTGATCTTTAAAATCCTGTTTCCTGTAGCCTAAATGTTGTCAGTCATTCTTAATATTCGCAATTGGTGCACTGGCATGTTTAACTGTTAGCTGCAGTATAATGTTAGATTATTTGTAAGTTAAGTACAGAACTGACTGTGCACCCAAATTTTTGTCTGTGCTCCTAATTTTTTTAACTTGGACGCACAAGTGCTCTTGAAAAAAAATGTTAGTGTAGAGCCCTGCATAAGAAACTACCAATTTGACTTGCATCTGATGTCGCAATACATTGTACTTTCAAAAAATCATGCAACATATTCTACCTTGTCTGTGGACATCGTTATTTCCAAAGCCAGAGCTGGATAAACAAATAGTGCGTGCGACAGAGGAAAAGTTCTTTGGTGTTGCTTTAAAGGAAAGTGTCTATCCACCTCAACTTCTTCCTACACTCCCACGTTCCGACAAAGCACCACAGACAAAGACAGGGAGACATAAAGTACATCTAATCCTTGTGTCAACACACACAGGTCACCATAGCTCATGTCTTGTGTGAGCAGGAGAGATGAGTTTGCCATTCATACTAGTGGACAAGAGAGAAAGGCTTAAGTGTGGGATGTTTCTGTCAGTCTGAGACAATTGAAATAAGACTGGACATTCGGCTGCCTCCAGATTCTTGCCTTATCTGGCAATGTTAAAGAAAGTGTAAACAAAAATTCCTGGATCTAGATTCTACTCCAGATCCGAAATGATGACCCCATTGCTTTGTACGGAAATCTGGCGTAAATCAGTCAGTACCAGTAATGTTTAAATTATATGAGCACACACACACACACACACACACACAGAGAGAGAGACACACAATTGCGATGCACCTGTCCCCCTTTCAGTGGCAAAAGCAAACATGGGCTGCACTGGGAGAACTCCTTAGTGAAGCCCGGGGACTAACGGCTAAAGGCAAAACAAGCAAATGAAATCAAAAGCAAACTCAGAGATATTAGCTTAAGACTCCGTTGGCAGGCTGAATGCTTGCTTAGCAAACGACATTTACAATAAGTGGAAGAGAAGTACACAAGAGAAAGGAAAGAGTTAGTGGGGGATGTGTGTGGGTGAGTATTCTCATCTGTGAGTGTATTCATGTGTGTGTGTGTGTGTGTGTGTGTGTGTGTGTGTGTGTGTGTGTGTGTGTGTGTGTGTGTATTTGTCTCTGTGTATGCTATCTGCACAGGTATTCCATCACCTTAGGTAAAGTCTCTAATTCACATTCCAGCGATCTGCTGTCTTAGGCTCAGGAGTCCTTATTACAGTGGCTTGCTGTTCCGAAACACACCATAGATCCCTTGGATTGTGGGCACAGACCTCCAGACACTATCCTGACATATCCAGACATATCCTGCCAGCAATGATATCCATTTTAACAGGACTCTTTAACAACACAGATTTGTGTGATTTGTGAGGCTAACAACAGAGAATATAAGCAACTCTGACAGACTTAACATGCCCTGAATGACTGGCACAGGAAGCGTTAGTTTCCAATGATCGCGAACGTAGTTAACCTAGCCATTTTGACATGCTCAACTGAACTTGAAGTGTGAATCCCGGGAAACAGTGTCAACAGGCATTTTAGCTCCAAGTACCCAAAAAAAAGAGTTCATGTGTGTGTCAATAGGTCGAACTGTGAGTGAAATCTGTAAACCTGACAAACTTTCTTCTATTTCTTTTTTTTTTTGAAGGGGGATGGGTAATGGTTCACTTTGAGTGACATCTCTTTGGTGACGCACCCCCATCCATTTGAAATGCCAGACGCGGAAACGGAAAGGAAAATCGACAAGGAGCGAAAGTGAGCACTCGCTTCAAGTGGTGAGTCAACAGCAAAAAAAAAAAAAATGGAAGTCCTTTGATGAGCTTAATATGACTTCAATTGCATGTGAATGGAGTGACAATGTAGTGCGGCGTCCCCCTTCCCTGCAATCATCAGGCAAGAGGATGTGACTGATCAGAGGAGCTGTTTCAAACTAGCCATCCAGAGCCTGAGTTTAGCAGATTACAGCGCTCGGGTCGATTAGAAGGCTGCTGCATATCGACGGAAGGGTTTTCTGTAGCAGTGGCAGGGAGAGAGAGAGAGAGAGAGAGAGAGAGAGAAAGAGAAAGTGGGTAGAGAAAGAGTGAAAGAGAGACATGGATAGAGAGAGAGAGAAATGGAGATGGATAGAGGACAAGAAATAGCCTGTGTGAGAACAAGAGAAGTTGAGAGGAAAAGAAAGAAAGAAAGAAAGAAAGAAAGAGAGAAAGAAAGAAAGAAAGAAAGAAAGAAAGAAAGAAAGAGAAAGTAAGCAAGCTCAACAGGAAGCACCTCCGGTAGATAGATCATTGTGGACACCCAACCTCACACTTACCCAGCGCCTTATATTGCACCCCTTTGATTCCAATCCCAATAAAAAGAGAACACAAACACACACACACACACACATGTGAGACCCCATGCTGTCGTGAGCACATCTGAAAAGGCTCCTGGTTTAAGTGGTGGGACGTGACGATCGGAATGCCACTGAATTCCACACCTCATAATGGCATGTTAATAACACAGCACAGTAGCACCAGCTGCGTGTTGCTGTCACCACAGGGTAAGAGTGTCACTCTAGTTGTTCTTTTTCACAGTGGGATTTCTGTTTGTCTTCAGGTTTCTGTTCTATCTCACACACACACACACACACACACACACACACACACACACACACACACACACACACACGTGTTAGGGCAGAGATAAGATGGTGTGTGTGTGTGTGTGTGTGTGTGTGAGAGAGTGTGGATCACATACAGCCAGATGGATTTTCTAGTATCTTGCTGCTAGCTTGTTGGACATATTTTTGGCTCAAGCTCTCACATACACACACAAACCCACAGCATGGCACAAAGAAACACACCCCACTCTCTCTCTCTCTCTCTCTCTCTCTCTCTCTCTCTCTCTCTCTCTCTCTCTCTCTCTCTCTCTCTCTCCTCCTCTCTCTCTCTCTCTCTCTCGCACCATCAGCTGGTTTTGAGTGAGTGAGTGTGTGTCAGTGAGTGAGTGAGTGAGTGAGAGAGTCAGTGAATGGGTGAATGGGTGTGTGAATGTTTGAATGTGTGAGTGAATGTGTGAGTGTGTGAGTAAGTGAGTGAGTGGGTGTGTGAGTATGTGGGTGAGTGAGCGAGTGAGTGAATGTTTGAGTGTGTGGGTGAGTGAGCGAGTGAGTGACTGAGTTTGTGAATGTGTGAGTGTGTGAATGTGTGAGTGAGTGAGTGAGTGAGTGAGTGAGTGAGTGAGAGAAGACCTCTCCTCCTCGCTCTCACCCCCACTGGCAGCTGGGTGCCCGATCTGTGCTTGTGCCGAGCAGAGCCCTGGAGGTCTCCTGGCAGCTGGCACCTATCTGGCACTGTCGGACCACCTGTGGCAAGGTCGAGAAGAGGTCAAGACCGAGATGAAGCGGCAGAGGAGGGGGGGGGGAAAGGGGGTATAATGTGGTGAGCCACCCTGGTGAACCCAACTGCCAGCCGCTACAGAGAGGGCACTACAGCAGCATAACTATTCAGTTGTCTGAGTGTCTCAGCATGCTGTTTACACAGCCAGCCTGTCTGTCTGTCTGTCTGTCTGTCTGTCTGTGTGTCTGTCCGTCTGTTTGTCTGTCTGCAACCACAACCACAGGCCCAAGAACAGACAACCCGCAGACAAGGTCGAGTCTAGGCCAAGACAGAGAGGAAGAGGAGGTGGATAAAAAGTGCAACACCTACTGCTGCTCACCGGCAATATCCACTTCTACCAAGCTGTGAAAACCAAGGAGCTACCACTAACATTAGGCTTTCTTGCGGCATCTCTATTGTGCTGTGTTTACCCTTCCATGGAAATCATCACCACATCACAGGTTCTGCCTGGTCACCTATGCTCAGATCAGGGTCAATCCAGCCAAGATAAGTCAGGGAAGTGAGTTCCAACAAAAAGTGTCATTTAAACACCCCTCTTCCTCCTCCTCTTCCTCCTCCTCCCAACAGAGGTGTCACTTGCCACATGGCATTACACTGCCCCCACTGTGCAATCCTCGTGTTCATCACCCGCCTGTCTAACCAACTGCCACTGCAAATGAAGCGAAATGAAGAGGCTCCCATGTGATTGATGTGTGAGCGCTTCTCGGCGCACCAAGGGTCCGAAGTTGGCCGCAGTTAACCAGTCCTGGGCCAGCTCTACACCCCTGGTGCCACATTTGCTCCCAAAAGGCTATGTGAGTGTTAGCCAGTGTTTGTGTTAGGCTCTGGGAGTATACGGTATATAGGCTATAGGGGGCTGATAGCCAGTGTTTGTGTTCTTCACGTTCTTTATCAAGCAGGGTGTTTTCCCGTAAGCTGCTTTTCGAGAGGACAAATCCAGCTTACAGGAAGAGAAGAGACGAGAGGAGGAGAGAAGAGAGGAGGAGAGACAAAAGGAGAGGAGAGAAAAGGAGGGGAGAGGAGTAGAGGGGGAAAGCAGGCGGTACTCTCATACACAAGGGAGGAGTCGCTGTGATATGGCACACGACGAAGCCTTTGCTTAAGGCTGGCATCTGTGAAATGTAATTAGCCTGCTGAAGATAGACTACAATGCATTTGGCATAGAGTATATATTAGAAATATAGCAGTTCATAGCGTCTCTTGCTGCTATCACACTAAAAGATGTAATTACCACCGGCTGAGGCTGCAGGTTAAGTGCTGTTTGTCGTTATACCCATAAGACGTCCCAGTAAGATGTTTATATAAATCATTATCACATAAGGCACTCTCACATAAGTCCCCTATGGGTCAGTCTCGTGCAGCTTCTGAAGCAGATACAGACTCTTCAAACATCAGTTTCTTGCAATCTCTCTCTCTCTCTCTCTCTCTCTCTCTCTCTCTCTCTCTCTCTCTCTCTCTCTCTCTCTCTCTCTCTCTCTCTCTCTCTCTCTCGCTCTCTCTCTCTCTCTCTCTCAAACACACACACAGACACACACACACCCACGCAAACACACACACACACTCTCTCTCTCAAAAATATACACACAAACACATCTCACACATCTCTGTCTCCACTCTCTCAGCAACTCATGTTTACTTTAATGTGCAGGAACCAGTCGATGCAGCGATGCTGTGTCTGCTGGAGTGGTTCTGGAAGCGCTCCATTAGAGCGGCAGAGGGGGGGCCCGAACTTGAAAGCGGAGTTGAGCTAAACTGCTAATTAGTCCACAAAATTGGTTCTTAGTAGAATATTATTCATGAGATACGACGGGCAAACTGTAATTGTGCTGAATACTTTCCTCAGCCCTACAGAAAGGCTGCTACAGTGTTGTTGACATTTTGCATTTTTCATCTCTATCCCAATTAGGCTCGAGCCAGAAGTCTTTCCAGCAAAATCCGTCTACCTTTTCTTGTTGTTGTGAATCGCTGCACACGGAAGCACTACTCTGCATATCAGATGGAGGCAACCCACTTCCTTCCTGAACTGATACAGTAAGTACGTGGCAATATGGAAATTGACGTATGATTGAATGTCAAGATCCGATTCAGATCCCAATTCAAGTTTTTTGTATAAAAAAAGCACAACACAACTTCATGTCAAAGTCACAAAAACATGTCAAAGTCATACTTTTTGTAGAAAGAAAAAGAATCATCGGAGCATACGGATGTTTGGGTTGCTTAGTTTAATTCGAAAAAGGTTCAAAAATAATGTTTACATGGACATGGGCTATCGGCTATGACAGATCAAGAGGCTTGCAAAACACAATTAGATGAGGCGAGGATGAGGGAGGAGGTGTGTGTGTGTGTGTGTGCGTTTGATCGGGAAGTTTTGTTCACAGGTGAATTCTACTTTGAAATGTAAAAGGTGACACCAGGTTGCCTGAGCAGTTGAGAAGATTTATTTTCTCTCTTTTTCCCCCATTTTTTTCCCCTGCGTCTTTCACCCCTGCTTGATTGATTTCTTTAGAGGCAACTTTCTTCTTTCAGAGGGGATTTTCCACCTTGTGTGGCTAGCGGACTTAGCCAAAGAAAGGTCACTGAATTGATTCTGGACACTTAGGGCAGTAAGAACAGGTGTGTCAGCTGTGAGGGAGCAACACAAGAGATCAGAAAGGCTTCAGTAATGCCTTGGCTTCTGTGCTCTTTCACCACCTCTGCATAAGAGAAGCCGAGGGGAGCTTGTTTGTCACAGGCAGTGAGAGGGCCTCTTTGTGTTTTTGTGCCCATCTGCACATCTATTTATACTTGTGCTCTATCGTTTTCACCAGTGTCCATTTTGGTGCGTTCGAAGTTGTACTTCTAGGCTTACCTAGCTCAAGAATTTCACAAAATGTGTCTTTATACCCCAGCCCCCCTCCCCCATCACACTGTTTTCTTATTTATATTTATAAATATTTCATATAACACTGTTTTTTTTTTATTTATAATATTTCACGTGACACCCGTGTCACAGATCTGGTTTATGGTACAGGTCTATGCTGTGCAAGGTCCTCTCAAAGGCTGTGGTTCAGTATGGCACCCCTGACCCTGTATGGTGAAGTGCTGTGGTTCAGTATGGCACCCCTGACCCCTGTATGGTGAAGTGCTGTACGCCACGGGATCGTGAACTCAATAATGCTGCATCGCCATGATCGATATCAGCTATCAAATCTAATCACTCAGGTGTAAAATGTCAACATGGCAGGTCAATTCCAATTACCTCCTTTAAAAACACTAGGTTAGCCTCAAACCATACCTTTCAAAGCAGGCAATCGCCTTTATGTCAACGGCATGGGTGACAATTTACCCTCTATTTCAGGAAACTTTTGAGTGGGGTTTTGAGGGACTGTCGAAAGGGCTCTGTGCTATTCTGAATCTATCCAGGCCTCCTCGTTGAAACACCAACAACTTTGCTTCACTCTGCCTTGAAGAGAGCACAAAATTGGACAGAGGAGAGTAGGCTTTGCTACCACAGCCCTCTTCAAATCTTTTACATGGTCACCAGTCAGATTAGCATGCTGGATGTGCGTGCCAAAGGACCTTGCTGAAAACTCACAGCTGCATCCTTGAGCTGTAATTTCACCAGCTAACAACACTACCCCTATCCCATGCTGCCAGCAGCCAAGGCCAGCTCGCCAGCGCCTCCCCGACGTGGTTCTCTGGTGCTAAGCAGCTAACAATGCCCACTCTGATGTGCACTCCATCTGTCAATTACACACAGAAAAAAATCCCTGACCAACGGGGACCTGTGCTTCGTTGTGGCATGGGGATACTTCTTCCCTTCAGCAAGTATCACACCGGTGTGACAAGAATCTTGGAAAATGAACATTCTAATCTGGGTTTGTCCAGAGCCTTATAGATAGACCTTTATGCTCTGGGTTTGTCAAATTCAATGTTGAATTTTTAGAACCTTAAATTGTTGCGGAATGGAATATTTTGCTAGTATGTTCCAACCTCCCTTGCTGAAGGGTTAAACCCAACACTCACTTTCACTTTCTCGCATTTGCCCAGCACATCTAGGACCCAATCATGCGAGGAGAGTGCAGCAACACCTCACACTCTGTTTTGGGGATTGAGACCCCCAGCATTTTCTAAACCAACCTTAACCCTGAGGGGTGTTCTGGAATGTGCATCACACAAAAACAACAGCACAGAGTTGTAGTGAGGCGGGAGAGAGAGAGAGAGCAGTCACCCCGCCTGGCCTCAAATCCAGGACAACAGGAGAACGATTGAAAAAAACAAAACAAAAACCTCCATCCTGATCTCACAGCCAAAGAGCTACGCTTATTGGTATGGTAGTCACGGTAACATCATACTCAGCTGTAGTGTTGTTACTACGATAGTGTGTCACAAAAAGGCTGCATAGAAAAACTGTGGGTGGATTTGTGAATACAGGATCAGCGTGGAACGGTAAGTCAGCTGGGAATCCCAAGCACGGATCACAGAGAGACAAACAGAAGCTCACACTGTATAGCACCAGTGATAGATTATCACTCTATGACACCATATGTCTTTAAAGTTTTAGGCTTTGTCCACTAATAAAGACGTCATCACAGTAGTGGGTCTAACTGCGGGTGTTGTCAATGCATCATTGATGTGCTGCTGTCAGACATGTTTTTTTTTTAGTAGAAAGCACAAGTAGAAGACCCTTCCAGCAATATCGAGCACATAGCATGCTTTAGAGAGTTAGAACAATGACACAGAGAGAGAGAGAGAGCAAGAGAGAGAGAGAGAGAGAGCAAGAGATAGAGAGAGAGAGAGATAAGAGGATGAGAGAAGTGGACATCTGCTCCCACCATCCCTCCAGTTGAGCAGTTTCATTACATCAGCCTTTCACAAAACATTAGTCAGTGGATGATATGTCCACTGATCCATTCACCTGCCCTGCTCTCTCTCTCTCTCTCTCTCCCTCTCTCTCTCTCCTCTCTCTCTCTCTCTCTCTCTCTCTCTCTCTTACACACACACACACAAACACACACACACACACACACACACACACACACAATCTCTCTCTCTCTCTCTCTCTCTCTCTCTCTCTCTTACACACACACACACTCACACACACAATCTCTCTATCTCACTCTCTTGAATATTTTATTGCATTCTCTCTCTTCTCCTCTATGCTCTCTGGGGGTTTGTAGGGTGCAATGGAGTGAGGATGCAAGGTCTCGTGGGTGGGGGGGGGTGTCTGTGTCTGACCCCCTCTGGCTATCCCTGCCACACACAGACAGACTATCAGAGAGACAAGCAAACAGATAGGCCCACACACATACACACAAACACACACACACACACAAACACACACACACACACACACACATACACACACACAAAGGTAGCTTCCACAGTGCTTGTGACAGACATACAGACAGAAAGACATTAGGTTCACACACACACACACACACAGAGAGAGAGAGAGAGAGAAAGAGAGAGCTAGCTTCCACAGTGCTTGTTACAGTATATGACAGGTCATCAATTAAAATAACACTACAATACCTCAGGAGGGAAATACATAGTGGAGATGGTTCAAACAAATCCAACTGAACTCAACCACATCTGAGATAACTGGCATGATGCTGACATAAAATTACTTCAAATGATTTACCTCTTCATACAATAGCACTGCTTTAAAAACTGCTCTCAACTTGAAGTACTCTAACTACAACAGCAATGGCCAGCCAGGTTTCCCTGATGCTCCATGTTCCTCTGGGACCTGGGCTGTCTTTAATAAGGACAGTCACAGTCCAAACCCCACTGGACTTCACAGGCTCATCAGTGCTAAGCAGGTCCAGGAGGAGCACGGCTGGGAAAGGCGGTTAGAATGGCAGTCAGGTGGAGGTGGGATTGGGGTGGGTTAAGGTAGGGTGGACTGCCACCCAGTCTGGTTGGACAGAGTGACCCTAAACCCAGAGTGATCCCTAACACACACACACACACACACACACACACACACACACACAC
Source organism: Alosa sapidissima (assembly GCF_018492685.1). Lineage (NCBI taxonomy): Eukaryota > Metazoa > Chordata > Actinopteri > Clupeiformes > Clupeidae > Alosa > Alosa sapidissima. The sequence continues at coordinate 16,779,941 of NC_055980.1, read as the reverse complement.
ACAGACACGCACACACTCTCTCTCTCTCTCTCTCTCTCTCTCTCTCTCTTCCCCCCTTTTTTTAGCTTGTATCCTTTTATTTCCCTCTTTCCCCCTCAATACACAACTACCTCTCCCAACTACATCTCCCTCTCTATTCTCTCTATCTATTTTTCTCCCTCCATCCCTCTCTTTCTCTCTCTCTCTGAAATGAAAAGCCTAATTCTTGAACTTATCATTACCGTTATCACTCACTTCAAAGCACTGACTGGATCGTGGCTGCTCCTAGAGGGTTGAGGATGTGTGTGTGTGTTGCGTCTGTGTGTGTGTGTGTGTGTGTGTGTGAGAGAGAGAGAGAGAGAGAGAGAGAGAGAGAGAGAGTGTGTGTGTGGGTTGGGGGGGGGGGTATAGTAGGGTTGACTGTGCTTAATTGTAACCCTCAAAACCTCAAAACCTCCAATATATCAGATCAGGGCTAAACTTCAAAAGACGCTTTGAAAAAAAGAGCATATCTGAGATACAGTTGACTGCACAGAGCAGGTCCCAGGTTGGAGTGTTCTGAAGAAGCAAGGTGTGTGTCTCTATACTATGTATACCTGTTATTAATAATGAAGACTTAACCAGAATGAATAAATGAAAATTACAGTGTGTGTGTGTGTGTGTGTGTGTGTGTGTGTGTGTGTGTGTGTAACAAAGAGAATATAATTAGCCGAGGAGCAGCCAAGAAAGGCCTGGGAAGGAGGATGCATTTCATTTAAGCTTTAACAGCTTCAGCTCCGGGGGAAAAAATATAAAACGGACGCATCTGTTCCCTAATCAGACCATGAGAGTAACAGGAGAGAGAGAGAGAGAGAGAGAGAGAGAGAGAGAGAGAGAGAGAGAGGGAGAGAGAGAGAATGAAGGAGGTTAGGGAGCTTACAAATACCAGCCATACATTTTCTGTTCCAGGCTGCTTTCCAGGACAAAGTGAAAAAGGTACAGGTGTTAAACTGCTGCTCTATCAGCCCGGGCAACGCCACGAGGGAGTCTCAAAGCCGGAGAATGTAACCTCACACTAGGCTAGAGAAAGAGATGCCATTTCCTCCCCCGAAACATCTCTTTTCTTCAAACAGCCACAACAGACTTCACTTGGGTCGGTCCAGGTGTTCAAATCCATCAACATAAACACAGTGTAGAAACACAACCTCTGTCTTATCCCCATGTATGTACTTTAACCCTTAAAAGGTGTACCGTCACAACGGTGTGACGGGAATGTTGGAAAATTAACATTCTAAAGAATATCTGGGTTCATTGAATTCAACATAGAATTTTAGAACCTTGAATTGTTGCGGAAAATAATCTTATGCTAGAATGTTCAAAAACCCAAACCTTTAGCCAGTTTTCTCCAACCCTGGCTACTGACCCTAACCTCTCCTGTGCCCACAAGTCACACCGCAGCATAGCAAGTGCCAGATAGGATGCTGAAAGCTTTAACATTTCAGCAAATTATGTGAGCTATTCCTTTTTTATACTTCCATGTCCAAGGTAGCAAACGTGTTCCATTAGATACATTAGAATGATTAGCAGCATGTCATAAACATTTAATTGTCATACACATTTGACATGCTAGGCCATAAGAGACTTTGGAAATAAGAGTGTTTTGCCAAAAAAAATCTAAATCTTGATTCACAATGTAACAGTCAGAGTTAGAAAGAGTGTGGCTTGGACATTTTGAAACATGTCAAGCTAAAATAGTTAAAAGTTAAAAGTGTCAACGAATTTAACAGAAGAATCTGGACAGTTTATTCAGCGTAAAAATCATCTGTAGAAGACTGTCCAGCACCACCCACAGTGATATTACCATCTTATTAGACTGTCATCTTGTCTGACATGACTTATTAAATGAAAAAGAACTGCTAAGAAATGCTTTTAGTCAGCTTGAACCACATTTTGAACATATTCATTTTGGCCTGGCTCTTCCCACTTGGTTCCTTTAACAACATCTTTACATCCGTTTGTTTTTGTAGCATCTCTATCTTGCGTGACACTTGAACATGCACAGCCTTTTTCCGCCAGCCACTTTTAATCTCAAACTAGAGCCTCGAAAGTCTTGGCATACAGGTGTCAGATTTCCTAACAAATTGCATATTTGTCAGTAATCCCAAATGGATCCATCTGATCCTGCCAGTTGTTCTAAAAAGGAGAATGGAAATGGCCTCTGTTGTTCTCTTCCAAATGAATGCAGGGCCATGCATAAACACATTTTTTCCACTCCTCCAAGAGAGAGTACACTTCAACATGCACTTCAGCCAGGTGAAACAAAAATGTGTTTTGTGTTCCCACTCCCCAGATCCATTAAGCATAAAGCCGACTGCACACGCCACCGCCAACACAAGTGCAGTACACGCCTCCACTGACGTCCGATTACTTAGTTCTCATTGTTCTCTATTACTACCCTGCACACGAGCACCAAAACTCTTTCGCCGCCACCGTGTCAATTATGATTCAGGTCTACTTTTGTATGGAAACTAAGTTGTAATCGTACAACAACCATAGCAGAGTGTGTCGCACTCATGTTGGCAGTGGCCATGCTACAATGGATTCGGAGGTAGCAGAGCTTGGTACAGATGGGGAGCCTACACCTCCCTGCAGAGTGCTTGCACTGATTCACGAATACATAGTAAACAATCTGATTTATACATGTAAGCACCTGTGAAATCGACAGTGTGCTTAATAACCTTGTGCTGCCCTTTGTTTTACTGTATGAAGTAGCTCCATGTACCAGAATACTTTGTAATTTTCTTGTTCCTGTGATTTGCATGTCATTCTGTACATGTGCACCAATCAGATTTATTTGTTTGATTTTCTTTTATTTGAACTGTATAAGCAGCCAATGATTATTTGTGATGACAGACAGTCAACACAATGACAGTCAGCAGCCGTGTGTTCGTGTGCTAGGCTCATGCTAATGACCCAATCATGACTAATGTCACTCTATTGCTATCACTGTAGAGGAAACACAACTCACAAGTAGTTTCTGCTCCACAAAGCGTCACAGATGCCTAGCAAAGGCATGTCCTCAAGGCAGAGATACTTCTCCAACATATTCGCTTTTTCGTTCATTCATTTTAGCAGGAGGGAACATGGTGTAATAGTGCTTCTATTTAGTGCAGACATATCCCTGTTCAGTCATCCCCACTCCACCAGGCGATTTCTCTACTGTGGCTCTACAGCTGAGCACCTGGTCAGTGCGTCTACCGAGGCGGTGCTTGACAGGAAATGAAAACCTTTCAAATGTCCCCACAGTAAAGACTAGTCATTCTTTGGCCTCACTGTTGCTCACCAAACCTCTTTTTCCAACGATGCAATGACCTGTAGCAGCTAGCTACCACAGGTTTCTTCAATTTTATATTGGGGTTTCCCTTAAGTAATAAATAGCACTATGTGCATCATATGCAAGTATATTTTTTTTATATCTTATAACTACAGCAAAGCAAAAATAAAAAGTTCATTATAGAAATATATTGTATTGGTATATTTCATAAAAGGTAAACTGCACTGATTTTTTTAAACAATGCATTCCTACCTAACAGCAGACAGCGCATTAAGCATAGCATAGCATAACATCTTACATTTAATAGAAGTGTGTCTGTGAAGTGTGGCTCAATCATGGTGGGTTGGTGGTGTGTGATTGAACCACTGACCCTCTAGCCCTGTGTTTTTCTGCTTCCCAGCCAAGGGGGGTGTGTGAATGGGGATGAGTGTGTGTGTGTGTGTGTGTGTGTGTGTGTGTGTGTGTGTGTGTGTGTGTGTGTGTGTGTGTGTGTGTGTGTGTGTGTGTGTGTGTGTGTGTGTGTGAGAGTGTGTGTGTGTGTGTGTGTGTGTGTGTGTGTGTGTGTTTGTGTGTGTTTGGTGTGGGGTTGTAATGAGGAGGGGACCCCTTTACCTTGTCGAGGTAATTGCACAGACCACAGAGCTGGGGAGGTGAGCAGGTGCAGCCGTGGCGGTAAAGTGGTGTGTCGGCCATTAAACGAGAGCTGTAGGGTCGGAGGAGGCATCGTAAAGATGAGCCGGTCGCTATGTCAGGTGATAAAACAGGGTTATCTCTCTTGGTCGATCACCACCCCTCCTTCACCATCACCATCCACATCCACATGTCCACCCCCCACCAGGCTGAAGCACTGCAAAATCTCCGCTTCAGATCACCCTCTCCCCCTCAACCCTATGACCCCCCCCATCCCCCTCCCCCTGCCCTCAGCACACACACACACACACACACACACACACACACACACACACACACACCATGAGTGTCTTTCCATCCTCTTCTTCCTAATCTCACCCCACCAGGG